>NC_056741.1:1087947794-1088117794 GCF_019279795.1 Protopterus annectens
GTAGTATGTCTGTGTATGTAGTACCTGTTCTGTAAGAATTACAGTGTAATCAATGCATATAGTGGAAATAGCTATAGGTTCATAGGTTCATAGGTTGGTACTGGGCTATCTGCCCGAAGGCATATATTAGCCCAGCCACATTGTACGGTATTCACTGCCCCTTTAGTAGTTCCCTAGACCCTTGTACTAGCAGCAAGTACCCTTGGCCCCTATCTAGTAGTGCTGTTGGTGTGATCCCCGGTGTGAACTTTCTGTTACCCATCCACTCATCAAGGTTCCTCTTGAAGAGTGATAGTGAGGGGCTCTGTCTTATGTAGATCGGGACCCTGTTCCATAGTAAGGGAAGTCTCTGCGAGGGGAATCTATCCCTCCAGCATGTTCTATTTATTGTTGTGTTGAGGTTTATATCCCTAGAGTGTGTAGCTTGAGTAGATTTGGTTTTGCTAAGATGGAGCATGTTCAATAATTCTGGGTTGGACATGGCTCTGTACGTTAGACAGAGATCGCCTCTGAGAAAGCGGTATGCAGCAGAGAACAGTCTTAGTCTTTTCAAATGTGCTGCATAGGGCAACTGTTTGAGGCCAGTAATCCTCTTGGTTAGGCACCTCTGTGGTCTCTCCAGCTGCTGGAGATGTCTAGCCAGGTACATTCCAATTGGTGCATTGTACTTAATAATGAGTCTGATGAGGGAAGAGTAGAGGGGCACCATTACATCCTTAGATCTTGATGCAAACCCTTTTGTGATCAGATGGGTCACATAGAAGTATTTTCTAACCACTTTGGCAACATGGTTATCAAAGGAAAGCTGATTATCTACTTGGATCCCTAGATCCCTTATTTCTTCTTCAGATTTCAGGGGATTACCTCCTATGTTGTAGTTTGCGGGTACTCTGTTTTTCCCAAAGAGGATTACTACGCATTTTTTTGCATTTAGCTTGAGACCATGGCTTTGACACCATGCATCAGTCTCATTTAGGCCCTACTGGAGGATCTCCATGTCGGCCAGAGACTCTATTATAGCACCCAGTTTACAGTCGTCCGCAAACTTAGTCAGCCACAGCCCTTCCATGCTTGCCTGTACTTCTGAGAAGTATATGCCAAACTGGAGGGGCCCCAGGACAGAGCCCTGAGGCACATCACTCATTACTGGTCTGGATTCGGACATAGATCCTGATACTCTTACTTTATGGGATCTGTATGAAAGCCAGTTTGTGATCCATCTTGTGACGTAAGGGTTTATGCCCAGGCTGGTGAGCTTATCAATAATACCTGAATGGGGAATGGTGTCAAATGCTTTAGCAAGGTCAAGGTAAGCCATGTGTACCTCACTTCCCTTATCTATAGCCTGAGCAACTGTCTCAAAGAAATCCACCAGGTTCAGGAGGCATGATCTGCCCTTGACAAAGCCGAACTGTGTTGGGTCCAGTGACTGGAGGTTCCCAATCTCTCCATTTATGAGTTCCATAATGATTAGCTCCATAGCCTTACAGATCAGACTGGTCAGGCTTATTGGTTGGTAGTTCCCAAGGTCAGTTGTGGCCCCACCCTTGTGTAGTGGGACCACTGTTGCCATGAGCCATTCTATGGGCACAAATCCTGTGGAGAAGCTGAGACTGAACAGGGTATTAAGATGTGGGGTTAATTCCTTTTGGAGCTCGTGTATGACACAGCCTGGGACACCATCTGGTCCCATGGAGGCAGTGTTTTCAGCTTTAGATAGAGCCTTGTTAACCAACATATCAGTAATAATTGGACTTACACAATCCCTTGGAATGGTAATAGGCCCTGTAGGTGGTGGTGGGGGGGGGATTTGCACTGAACCTGTCAGCCAAGATGTTGGCAATGTCAAAAGGGTCAATGTATTTTGTTCCATTTTGTACTAACTCAGAACAGACCTGAGCGTTGTCATTTAGGTTTTTGACGTAGCCATAGAAGGCCTTATGGTTATCCTTGGCATCCTTGGCAACTTTCTTTTCAAAATTAGCTTTAGTTGACTTGATGAGGGCCCTCAATTTCTTACTAATGCTGATCAGGGATGATTTTTCTACTTGAGATTTGGCCTTTTTTTGTATAAGTCTCCTCCTTTTATTGTAAAGTTTGCTTATGGCTGGGGTCCACCAGACTGGTTTCTTCTTGCTTGAGGAAGGAGTCTTGGTTTTATTTGGGATAGCATGGTCCATGCAATCCTGAAGATGCATATAGAGTGCCTTGGTGTAGGATTCTGCATCCTGGATATCATTATCCTTCTGCAAGGGAATAGTGAAGCTTTCCATTTCAGATGCAAGTAGTTTGAAATTTGCTTTGGAAAGGTTTTTGACTATGGTTTCTTTGACTGGGGGAGGTGGAGGGGTGAGGATGTCCAGGGTTATCAGTTATCAGAGGGAGTGGTAATGGGTGTGGTACAATGGGCGCCCATATTTGTGATGATTAAATCCAATCTGTTGTCCCCTCTAGTGGGGGAACATACTAGTTGTTCAAGGGCATTTGAATTTATAAATTCTATGAATCACTGAGCATAGGAGTTGGAACATTGATAGTTCGCCCAGTCTATACCAGGGTAGTTGAAATCACCCAAGATTATGGTGTTGGGTAGGACCTTTATATTTTTCAATGTCTCAAGGAATGCAGAGTGAGCATCTTGGGACATGGTGGGCAATCTATAACCGGCTACGACTTGAAATGTGGTTTTGCCTGCTGATAGTTGCGCATGGATGATCTCTGGGGCATCATGCTGCGCTACTAACCTGGAGATATGGGTATCCTTATGAATATGGATACACCTCCGCCCTTTGTACTGTGATCTGGTAACTGAGGCCAGAAGATATGATATGAATTGTAACCTGGCAGTGCTGGGGTGCTCTCTTGAGCCTTGAACCAGGTTTCCGTCACTGCACAAACATCGATTTTCTCCATGCTGAGGAGAGCCTCCAGTGTGTGCATTTTGAGGTTGAGGCTTCTGGCACTGAGTAGCATTACCCTTAGTTTTTGGTTACCTGTGCTGGTTACGGTGGTTGGTTTGTCCTTTGAGCCTTGCCTAAAAAAGGCACTATGGAGATGGCAAAAGCCTCGTCCAGTATTCGAAAACCTATCTTGTAGCGATGTATTGTTGAGCAGTAGTAATGCTTGTAGTATTCCATGTGTGTACTGCTGTAGGTCACAAGGTAAACACCTTATACACTGTAATATCCACCTCTCAGGTATTGTTTGCAAGCAATAACAGCTGTGCGTGTGTGCATGTTATACAAATGTGTAGTGACCCTTGTTACAGGGCTGGACCTCTCTGATATTGTTTGCAAGCAATAACAGCTGTGCATGTGTACATGTTATACAAATGTGTAGTGACCCTTGTTACAGGGCTGGACCTCTCTGATATTGTTTGCAAGCAATAAGAGTTGTGCATGAGTACATGTTATGCAAATGTGTAGTGAACTTTGTTACAGGGCTGGACCTCTCTAGTATCGTTTGCAAGCAATAAGAGCTGTGCATGTGTACAGATTATGCAAATGTGTAGTGACCCTTGTTACAGGGCTGGACTTCTTTAGTATCATTTGCAAGCAATAACAGCTGTGCGTGTGTACATGTTATGCAAATGTGTAGTGACCCTTGTTACAGGGCTGGGCCAAATGTCTATGTGCACACCTACATAGAATGGATATTGAGAGTAGAGACATACTGGTTGAACTACCAGGTTTGTGTAGCCCAGCCTCTCATTGCCAACCTAACAGCCACTTGCACATACTGTATGTGAGGTAGTGCACAGCACTGGTAATGAAACAGGTTGCATATCATCTTTAACTCCAGTGTAACATCTGCAGTAGGAGTGTAAGATGTAGGAGACAGCTGCCCATGTGTAAAAGCCGCTTCATAGGTGATGGCATACACTATCTGATTATATCCTGGCATACCCTATCTGATTATATCCTGATCATGTTGATAGTGGCATCAGAGTCTATTGATACATGACTCTGTTTGGAGAGTGGGTGTCTGTGCCCAACAGAGCTCATGGTCCTGGTGGATATGTGAGTATATACCCAGAGAAGGAAACAGACCTGTAGACACTTGCATCATCTGTAATCAACTAATAGGATATGATGTGCTCCTCAGAGGAGGATTACTGCTAAAGGTAGCTACAATGTTTCCTTAATAGCCAGTGTTGTCACGTCCATAACACAAATATTTACATGTGAGCATCACTGTCTAAAACATCTTCATAGGCAATACGTAAACGAAATACAGTACTTGGTACTTGTAGTACTGACTGCTCATACAGGCATGTCCACTAGTCAGCTCCTGTTGTTTACTAATGTCAGCTTTGTATATGTAGCCATCCTGGGGGAATGTACACTGCCAAACCCACCTAACACCACACCCCACACATTGTTTGGGATGCAGCTACAGGGGTAAGCTGGAAGGCAGCCCAGTCTACAGCCATGACTAGACTGGACAGTCATGAAGTGTAGGTTAACACATGCATCTCATCAACACAGCCAACACATACCCCTACCAGAACACAGTAAGGACACCCACACACACTACCAGAAATCATACACATTCACAGATGCTTCTAAGTATCTGGCCAAACAAGTGACCCCCCCCCCAAGCTTGAAGAGACAGACACTGAAATACACAAACTGTATGACATAGTTTGCATAATTGTGCCACACCTCAGAACACGTGGCTGGAGACATGCCCAACCGTACTCATGTGTGAATGCAAACTCTAGCACTATGTTACACACCAACCTATATGAGGGTATTCATACTGTCAGCTGCCTGTCTGCCATGATTAGCCACATACCCATACACTCAGACCACCTTTTGAACTACACACATGACTCTGGCATATTCCATGTTGTTGTGCAGGGCCTGTGATGCAGTAGCCTGGACTGCATGGAAACACATGTAGGTATGTTCCAAGGCCTGGGTATCATTCTGCCATTGGCCAGAATGATACTTCAATACAGGGACAAAAAGATTGTATTCAACAATTGTTTAGTGTAGTGGTGCAAGTCAAAGGGTATCCAGTATCTGTCTGCCTGGGATAACATGGTTGACAGACCATGATGCTTTGCCAGACAGGGCCTGCACCAGTCACCCCTGGGAATATGGATACTGCCTAGGGCTCATGCTTCCCCTATAGTGTCTTCATTATGCACAGTTCAAGTGAAGGTCCACTGCTGTTACAGGGACAGCCAAGCAATAAACTGCAGGTCTCACTACACAATGATACATGTCAGAAACACTATATGGACACACATATGTCAATTCCTAACATGGAGAACATATCTGTGCAGTGGCTGAGACATGTTTCAATGCTCCAGAGAGCACACCTGCATGACCATGTTATAACACATACCTCACCTCTTATCCTTTATCGGCTGCAGGTGTGTCCATATTCCTGAAGGATATGTACACCCCCATGCTAGTTGCACTTGCATAACTTCAGCTCCATTATGCAGAGCAACTACCTTTGTGCCAAAGTGGAATACAAATTGCACCTTTCGACAGATCACCCACCAGTCAGCGGATTTCCCAACTGTCATAATGTGCTGTAATGGGGAAGATTAGGTCTGAGACAGAACCATAATAATGGCTACTCTCAACTGTTCCATTATGAACTAGGAAGACTCCTCATGTACCAACACCTGCACTCAATGCATGTTGGATTCCATCAACCCCAATGACCTGGATCACAGTAGTTGCACAAACAGGGATAACAGTATGCTACACATAGCCAGCCTCCAATGCCAATGTTATGTTTCCTAAGAGCAGAGTAGTGACTGTCATGGCACCCATGCAGATGGACAATGCATGTGCAAATGCTGAATCCTACACAAATTAACCTTAAGCAGTCACATATGTGCAGTGATTGTGCCATTAAAACAGAACCAGGATTCAACCCAACACAAACAAGAAGGCAAACTGGTTGTACTATGCTTTAAACTGTACCACAGAAGGTAGCAACTGTTGCAAGAGTGAACACACATGAGTGTAGGTGATCCCTGGTCAACCTCCGTAAGATGCAGATACACCATATAAAACCACACCAAAGCTACTGAGAAACTAATCAGCCACATATTATGAGGCCAAGCACAGAGCATTCTATAGCTGTGTCGTTAATCGTAATGGCAATGACAAGACCCGCTGTGCTGCACAGCACTATGGCATGGGGAGTACTGCACCTACAGAAATAGCACACGTTCATCCAGATAGGGTCTTGGAGAGCCTAAACCCACTCCCACCTCTCCCCAACAGGTACACTTAGTAATATATCCATGCACACTACAGGGCCCCTGTAATAACGACTATGCAGGTACAAGTTGCACTCTCTAAAGCCATACATACAGCTTTCATGGGACCTGTCAGCATCCCAGGGTGTATCCTACACAAATGTAAGAACAATCAGCTATCCACATACACATCATGTTCAAGCATAGCTCCATGTCAGGCTGTGTACACACCGAATGGTGCACAGCAAAAGTTATCACACCCCACAAAGGGGGAAACACCATTGATAATGGGAAATAGTGCACAACTACCCTGCTGAGTCTGGTCTGTAAGGCCATGAACCATGATCAATGTATTTGATGTACTCAGTACAGATGTAGATGACAGTAGGGTTGATTCACACTGCATACCATGACCTTGCCAGGTCGTAGGACACCATCACCCATACTGTGTTCCAGCTACACTCAGTAAACTAAGTGTATATTCCTATATCACAAGATTGGTTGGCAACTGGACTGCTGGCAGAACCAACACTATAGAAGATGTCTGACTAATTAGCACACATCAAACCAGTGCCAGCCACAGTAGCATAGGGTTCATTCCTGGTACTCCCCCTCTTTGTTATCTATACCACACAGACTAACACAGAAGGCATCAGCCTATTGATGTTTGCAAATGACTATGAACTAGGAGCAATCGTTGACTCAGTGTGTGCTGCGTTCAACATACAGAAGGGCCTTAGTGTGTCAGATGTGTGGTGTGTGATGTATGGCCACAATCTGACAGCTATGTATTGCATTGTCATCCCCTATGTTACAAACCCTGTATCCATGAACTACCTCCTAGGCAGTGGTCAACATAATGGCAACTGTGTGTATGGGATGCAGCTAGACAGTACTCTTTCCTTTGATAGTTACTTCACTACACCAGGCAGGTAGTCATATGTGGTACCCCTAATCATGACAGGGTGCCGTCCAGGAATATAGAGATAATTGCTCAGCCATACTCAACACCCATGTGACCCGTAATAGATCACATATTTCCTTTAAGGGTTATTGCCCATGTGTAGATGGCCTACACTGCCCTTCCCAATCCCTAGCTGCACTATGTAGCATGCAGCCTACCCTGAATAAAGCCATGTCCAACCTAGAGGTGTTGGACATGCTACACTTAACACATCCTGATCCCAAATAAACACATACTTCATGGACATCCACCTTTCTAGTACAAGGATCACAACATGCCTGACATATCTCTGTCCCATACACTTAGCATACGCTTGCCATACTATGCATCCCTGTACAGCAAAGCTGCACATCGCCCCTCTCCGTGACATGGTGTGATGACCGCATGCCAAATATATCAGTAACCCTGTAGATCAGTTCTGTGGCACTGCTTGAACTGGCCACTGAAACGTACCTGTCTGTTGCCTCAGCTAGGTAACCTGTCTGCCTAGTCTCATAAATGGCCCAGGGCATATAGCCTACCAGATCACTCTGACATACATGCTATAGTTGATATCCAACCCTGCAAATACCATCAGGCTAGCTATTGTGCCATGTGTTACACATGTGCAACACAGGCAATACATGGCAGGATGCTACACAGCTGTGCAGTGCCATGTAGATGTATATGGGAAAAAACACATACATGCTTGCAAGTCTGCAGGATCACAGGTCATGTCCCTAACGGCTATGTATGACTATATATGTGACATATACACAGCATTAAGGTTGATTGCATTAATGTGAACACATCCAGGGATGTGCAGATAGGTAAAGACACCAGTACAGGAAAACAGACATGCCCACATCAAGACAACATCCACATGGTGTATGAGCAATGTCATCACATGACACACACATATATGTCAATAACATCATATCACCAGTAAGTGTCAAATGTGTGTGACTTATACATGTCAGTGGTGTTAGTGTCATGTAGATTTGCAAAGACATATTTGTAATCTTAATAAATGTGATACACATGTATGTTCAGCTGTACTTCTGTACTTCTCTGTGAGTTACTGTGACCTGTCTCCATCATTATGTCTTCCAGGTATGCCACATAGCAGGCTGCCGGCGTACAGCCACTTGGAGGATGAGGTTCTCTTCCCATACATCCTCGACAACCATACAACACTCTTCAGCCATGTGCCACAGGATGCACAGCAGTGGGATGCCCTGTGGGAGAAACTCTGCAGGAGGGTAAATGATGTTGGTGGTCAGAATCGCACCTATCAGTAGGTGCACTGAAACTGCACTGACCTCATAAGACAGGCGAAACAGCATGTTAATGCAATCACCAGGGAACAATGTGCAACAGGTGGGGGGCCATTTACCCAGCCCCCACTCACACGTACCGAGGAGCTACTGGCCAACTTGGGGACACCTGCAGACCTCCATCCACAAGCTTTAGCTGGTATTGTGGAGGTGTGTTTCTCTCAATCACCAAGCCTGGAGTTGCCTGGTAAGTCACTACTGCACATATAACACAACTATATTTCACATAGTTACATGTGTTACTGTACAATATGTAATGTAACATCATATGCAAGGCATGTATGCACACATGCCACATACTATAGTCTGCTACTCTATGTATGCACAAATGTGCATACTCCATAGTATAGTGTATTGTACTGGCTTATGTGCTAACATGGACATTGCACTATGTAACTATCACACAGGTGTGGATAATGATCTTACTGCTGTGACACTCCTATTTAGGTACCTCTGGCATTTTGCAGTGACAACAGCCTGTGTCAGGTGAGATTGTTGTTATTTACCAGGCTTGATAATGCACAGAACATATTAATTGCATGCTATCTGCCATAACACATGTACACATAATGTATGGTGGTCCTGTTAATAGACACTGGTCAGACCTGCAATGCATCACAGTGGTTACCCATGTGAAACAATTGAAGACTATATGAATCACCTACACAAAACCTTCCAAACTGTCATTGCCAGATGTGTGGACAACAGTAAATACAATGGTGGAGGTGTGTTTCGCTGTAGGGACAGGTACTACATATTAGCATTACACATGTTGGGAATATGAACAGTACTGTACAGAGAGCATATGTGTGCACACATTAGTGTTGGAGCTGGAGTATGACCACAGCACCCCCACCAAACTTATATATACCAACAATATGGTTGTGCCAACTTGAAGAAGAGGGAAATTACCCCTGAGAAAAGGCATCACTGCCAGCATAACTCACCAAAAGTGATTTCCTGTGTGTGTGTGTGTGTGTGTGTGTGTGTGTGTGTGTGTGTGTGTGTGTGTGTGTGTGTGTGTGCGTGTGTGTGTGTTTGTGTGTCTCTGTGTGTGTGTGTGTGTCTGTGTGTGTGTGTGTCTGTGTCTGTGTGTGTATGTCTGTGTATCTCTGTCTGTCTCTGTGTGTCTGGTATAACTTGTAATGTACAGTTCTTGTCTTCCCCTCACAGATGTTGATGTAGGTGTGTTGCCCTCCTGCAGTCCACCCGATGTCAGTGTCTCCACAGACTCTAGCAGTGATGATGATAGTATGATTGAGGCACAGGCAGGGTTGTCAGGGGCTGAATCTGTGCCATTGGTTGCCATTCCTCCTGCCTCCCCCTCATCCTCGCACACAGTTCCCCTGCCTACACATACCCAAATCACCACTTGCCATAGAGGAAGGACAGTTGGCGGGTGGTAGCATGGAACAGGGAAGTATGGAGACTATGGAAGGTGTGCCTGCACACTATGATCCCAATCAACTCACTGGTGATGTCCCACACAGGCATGTGCCCAGCGCTGCTCATAGGAGTACCACTGGCCAACATGCCCCTGCGAGACAAAGCACATCAGCTGGAGTCACCAGACACATGTTTTGGGCTGTAATGGAGGCACAGGCACGTGCTGAACAGCACAACAGAGAAGGTCTGAGGCTTCAGAGGGCTGCTGTCCATTCATTAACTGACAACATCCAGGCAATTGCAAATGCTCACCATCATCTTGCAGAAGTTTTGGATAGACAATTGGGTGACATGGTGGGAGTCCTTGACCATGGCATGTCAATCCTCGAGCGTGGAATGTCTGTGCTGAAACATCTGGTAGGAGTGAGGAGTCGGGCACGTGGACATAAGTCAGCTACATCACCTGTTGAAGGTCTACGTGAACGTGCTACTGCACATGCCTGCTCCCATAGTGGTAGCAGAAGCAGTTCAGCTGGTGCTGTGCAGTCTACAACAGGACACAGCAGGTCATGTGCATGTGGTCCTGGATGGTACCAACAGGGACATGATTCCAGTGGACATGTGTCATCAGACAGTACCCAATCTGGACCTCTGCCTGGTAGTACCCGTGCAAACCCCGGCAGGCGCAGGTCACGTGGCCGGATTCCGTGAACTGTGAAACCTGCCTTGTACAGTCTGCAGCTGTCAATAATACACCTGTGCAGGCCAGCCACATGCCAGACCTGTGTGGATGCACACACACACACACACACACACACACACACACACATACACACACACACACACACAGGAAATAAATGTAGGGCACCTCAACATACACACGCATAACATCCACACATGCCCAATGATATCACAGGCCCTAACATGCACACATGATTTCATCCAATGGTGCAGCCTAGGCCTCTGGCAAACATTATCACCCTGTGCATATGATGATGCCTGTGCCACATCCCTATCATCCACACAATTGGTTCAGGGACATGCTCATATGGTCTGATGCACAGGGTGAACATACTATGTAGACAATTGTAGATTAATATTGTTGAGCAGTGTTGACAGGCAACAGACATACCATGTATTACAGTTTTAGAATGCATTTTGTACATTTTACAGTATGTATCGTGTGTAACAAAACTAACAGCATGTTGATCTTGACGTTCTGCCTTCCTCTTTCATGTGTAGTTGCATGTGCCGGGGGATGTCGGAATTTGCGGTTAGTGTCCCATATCTGCATGTTGACTACCCACAGCTCAGTATGACAATATCTGCATGCACTTTGTAGCTTCCACATCACAGTTATATTCTCCCATGTTTCAATTATATTTACTGTTCTAATGATCCAAGAGCATGATAGCTGTGTAGTAAGCTACTGTGTTCAGAGCCATCACATCCATAGTGGGTGACATCACAGGTATATTTACCTGGAGTGGGGAGTAGGTAAATGAGTGGTATGGTGGTTGACAAGGGTAAAGACCAGTGGAAATAGTGGCTTCTCATTGGGAAGCAGTAATACCCACTGCCATGACAGTATGCAAACACAGACACACCCACACACTCAGGGATTCACAGACACAGTAACACACACTCTGACACACAGACACACACATTTGCCAGTGTTCGGATGAGAACCCCTGCTTATGTGCATATCATCATTATAGTACTATGCAATTACAAGACGCGCCACAGTGATTAGACATGTACAGGTAGACAGAATGGCCTAAGATCGAGGACATTGACAGGGATACTACAGTGCAGTGAGTATAAGTGGGGAGCGGGGTCCATCAGTAGGCTATGTAACAACAGGTCACACCCCAAGGTGTACATGTTAATAGGTGGTTAGAATGCCCGTCTACGACTGATGATATCAACAGGGATGCTAGATTGCATTGAGTGGATGGGGGAGGGGGCATTAACATTTCACTATGGTAAAATACAGCCTCATTCCAGGGACCGGACAGCCATACACACATACTGCACCCTCCACATACACACACACACACACACACACACTGTGGCATTCACAAAGATATACACCTATGTTACACAGATACAGACACTTTACATGTGTGAGGTTCAACCACCTGCCTATGCCTTTCTTTCTACACTTCACTCTCTACTGGTGTCAGCAACAGAGTTCAGGAGAGTGAAAACATGTGGGATGTATTCCCAACCATACGTGACATATATGGACACACACACACCCACAGTGTCAGTACTGTGACACAAACACCTGCCTCTCTCATGATAGGCATTACAGAAGTACAGCACTATCGCATTTGCTACAAAGCTTACTGACTCTTTCCTTTGCCAACTGTGCTGATATATGCACAATATATGGACAGGGGAGGTATTACTGTTACAGGTGTCATGAGGTTTGCCATCAGTGTCACTCTTACTGCATTCTACGTTGTCTGTCTTCCACTTCAGTTAACAAAACCTGACCTTAGCAGTTACACAGGTTATTGTAGGAATGGTTGTAACACACCAGTGAGCTGTCCTCAGTAATCATTCATCTACAAAGAAGCCCCACCACTTAGTAGTCATGTCCAAACATCTGTCCATACCTCATGTACAGCTTACTGTATTTAGGTCATATCACCATATACAGTTGGTAATGTTGAGGCTGTACTGCAATAGCATGATGTACTAAGACAACAGTCACTTTCAGACATCAGACACTGCACACAAATATAATCTACACAAACATCAATACATGTACACATATGCGGTCTACATCAGTAAATGCATTAGCAGGTCAAGAGGATACATTCCACACCTTCCCCATGCCATGTGTGAAACATAGCTGAGCATTACACCATAATGGATGTTGTATTCATGTACTGGTAGGACACCACTACCTTCACTGAGTAGCCAGGTGTACATATATGACAACAGCACATATCAGCAAGACACACACATCATTATTCCATGTCATGCTCCTACAAACTGTTACTTGACAGTGCCATGGTGAAGCCAGGGCACTGTAATGGGCAACAGAGAGCACATCATATTTGCCACTGGAAGAGTGCCAGCAATGTGCTCTGTTAGAGCTAGACAGTACACTCATTCAAGCATGTGCGAGGTCTGTGGCTTGTAAACATCTCACCCCAGCATGTACTGGCTATTGTGGTACTAAGGCTAATGTCCAGACAGCACACAGCATGCATGGCTTGCAATCGTTGACAAGGGGTATATGTAGGAGCTGTGGCCACACTTGGCTGTACATGTCATGAGCATATCACCTGTGACTACTCAGGAACATACAGAGCAGAGCTGGATTCCCCTGAGTCTATCAATACAGGCCTTGTGTAGGTCCTATGATCCTGTTATTTGGGTATGTTTGTAGGCATTGCATTAGGTGGACATGTCTAATGACATACATGCCACATGGAGTGTTGTATGATATGATAGGTGTCATGGGTGATCAGTAGAGAGGGAATATTACCTCTGTTAACATAGATATCAAACCTTATGTACTGTTAACATGCTATCTGCCATGTGCATGTGTGTAATGACTGTAGCCACCTGTATGTAGAAAGGATAATGAAAGTTATGGTAATGTCATTTATGTTGTATGAGTGTGGGATATACATATCCAGGGCAGGTACAGTTAGGTCATATCCAACCATAAGGGTGTTGTTTACTAGTGTACAGCAACAGTCAACCGTGTTAATGCTGACAACAAACATATACAGCTGACAGACCACACAAAACTGGAGCAGCATGCACAGTCAGATAGAAAAGGAGCCATAACACTTACATCTACCCCCTTCCCTATACTAGCCAAATAACATTTATACACTACACTGCTACACAATATTGACAGTCTGTAAAGAGTCGCCAGAAATACACAGACCTTTCAGCTGTACGGAGTCCCACAAAATGTCCAGGCTTTGTCCTCATATATAAGGCCTCTTCCACATAACATGTCTGGTATTCTGATACATCACTGGGATGACAGGAATTAAGGCACTAAATAATGATATACCCTACCTATCAACCTCTTACTGCATGACATCTGGACAAAGCCTGACATACTTGGGGGACAAAGGCCCAAAAACAGGGGCATATTTGAAATATCGGTGCTATAAACTGAGAAAGTTGCTGGTGTAACAGGGTTTATTGTAATATATTTTTTTCTGAGGGATATGAAGTCAGAAACACAAATGGATTTTACCATTTACTTACTGCAATTTCCAGAGTATGCTACTGATTTTCCAAAGACATAAAATGTCTGAGGAACACACCAAATATAGGAGTCCAAACTCTGGCCATTCTGAAGATAGCCCTACAGTTGAGAGTTATGTCAACCACATAACACTGTCAGACTTAAAATCATGCAGAAACTCCATGTCCACACAAACCCTGTTAAACTAGCATTAATTCAACTGTATAACAGCAATACTTACATTCTGTCCCTATGTCTGGAGCATTCTCCCCCATTTTGTTGGGCTGTCTCCGCAGTTTTTATTGTAAGAGGTATTTCCAACTACCCTCTGTGATGCTGTTGTTCACACACCTCCATGAAGTCCTCCTTACAGGCAAGGAAAAGGGGCAATGCCCACATCAAGTACTCAGTTATAGGAGTATGTTGCCATGCCACTGGCTATAGGAATAACAACACAGCTGTTCTGCATGCAATTAGCAAGTGGAGGACACCAATTGGTACCCAGGCCATCAGTTTCTCATTAGCATTGCTTACAAAAGGCAAGCTGCTGCCAGTGCAAAACAGATATATACCCTACATCTTTGAGAGAGACAATACAGACAGACAGACAAACAAACCAACAAAAATCAGAATCAAACCAACTATACTTGGAAAAAAAGGTATGTCAATCAAGTAAGCATGTAACAGAATGCAGTTTGAGGTATGTAATAATGGGAAATAGGAAGTTCAACAAATATGTCTCAGCAAGACTTGCTGTACTGATATATTGCTGATCAGAACCTATGGCCATAGCATCTGGGTCTGTGTGTAGTCACATAGATCACAGATCAGGCCCCTGAGTCACTCTAGGAAAGGATGACGCACATATGACTACTACTGGAGTTTGTGTTGAACAGTACTGACTGTGACACTGTTAGGCCAGCTACTGGGATGTCATAAATATTAATATGTTACCTGTGAATGCAACTATGATATACATGTTTGTCTCAGAAATGTGAAAGATCTATACAAGGTATTTGCATAGTAAACTACTGTTGCAGATGTGTGTGTTGAACTGCTTGTGATATACTGAGCTCATACCATTCAACTGTCCAGTGTTATGCACACTGACCATATGTGTGTCTCATATTTGTAGCCATTTACTCATAGAGTTGTTATGCCTGGCAAATCATTGACAAATCTGTGATGACTGACATTACAACATCTCCTTTTTCTTTTGGCTGTTCCCATTAAAGGTCGCCACAGAGAATCATCTGTTTCCATTTCATCTTGTTCTCTGCATCTTGCTCTGTCACACCAACCACTTGCATGTCCTCTCTCACCACATCCAGGAACCTTATCTGAGGCCTTCCTCTTTTCCTCTTACCTGGCAACTTCATCCTTACCATCCTTTTCCCAAAATACTCAGCATCTCTCCTCATCACATATCCAAACCAACATAATCTCGCCTCTCTGCCTTTGTCTCCAAACCATCCAACCACTGATGACCCTCTAATATGCATATTCCTAATCCTGTCCACCCTTGTCACACCCAGTGCAAATCTTAACATCTTTAACTCTGCCATGTCCAGTTCTGACTCCAGCCATGTTGTTAATGCCACTCTCTCTCCAACCCATATAACACAGCTGGTCTCACTACCCTCTTGTAGACCTTCCCTTTCACTCTTAATGGTACTCATCTGTCACAAATCACTCCTGACACTTTTCTCCACCCTGTGCATCCTGCCTGTACTCTCTTCTTCACCTGTCTTCCACACTCTTCATTACTCTGAACTGTTGATCCCAAGTATTTAAACTCATCCTCCTTTGCCACCTCTACTCCTTGCATCCTCACCATTCCTCTATCCTCCCTCTCATTCACACACATATATTCTGTCTTAGTCCTGCTGACCTTCATTCCTCTCCTCTCTAGAGCATATCTCTACCTCTCCAGGGTCTCCTCAACCTATTCCCTACTCTCACTACAGATCACAATGTCATCTGAAAGCATCATAGTCAACGGGGACTCCTGTCTGATCTTGTTTGTCAACCTGTCCATCACCACTGCAAATAAGAAAAGGATCGGAGCTGATCTCTGATGTAATCCCACCTCCACCTTAAATGCATCCATCACTCTCACTGCAGACCTCACCACTGTCACACTACCCTTGTACATATCCTGTACCACTCTTACATATTTCTCTGCCATTCCTGACTTCCTCATACAATACCACAACTCCTCTCTAGGCACCCTGTCATATGCTTTTTCTAAGTCCACAAAAACACAATGCAACTCCTCCTGACTTTCTCTGCACTTCTCCATTAACACTCTCAGAGCAAACATCATAGGTTCATAGGTTCATACTAGGCTATCTGCCCTGGGACAGTTATAAGCCTAGCCCAATTCTGTATGGCTTACACCACCCCTTGATTTGAGTATACTGTGCCCTTTTTAAGGTTTAGTTTACTGTGCCTCTGTCCAATAGTGACACGGGAGTAATCCCTGGGAAAAACCTATGATCCCCCATCCACCTATCAAGATTCTTCTTGAAGAGATTCAGTGAGATGCTGTGCCTCACATGAACTGGAATTCTATTCCAGAGTGAAGGGAGCCTCTGGGTTATGAACCTGTCCCTCCAGCAAGTTCTATTTATTTCTGTGCTGAGGTTCAAGTCCCTCGAGCATGTGGCTCTAAGGGATTTAGATTTACTGAGGTGGAGCATGTCCATTAATTCTGGATTTGACATAGCTTTGTATGTCAGGCATAGATCGCCTCGAAGTAGGCGGTATGCAACTGAGTAGAGCTGGAGTTTTTTTAACCGAGCAGTATATGGCATCTGTTTGAGACCCTTGATCCTCTTGGTGAGATACTTTTGGGGTCTTTCTAATTGCTGCAGGTGTCGGGTAAGGTACATCCCAAAAGGGCATTGTATTCTATGATGGGCCTGATGAGGGATGAATAAAGGGGCACGATTACCTCTCTTGATCTAGATGTGAAACCCTTCATGATGAGGTGGGCTATGTAGAAGGTCTTTTTAACCACTTTGGCAATGTGGTTTTCAAAGGAGAAATTGCTATCAACTTGGGTCCCCAGGTCCCTAATAACTTTTTCTGTACTTAATGGGTTTCTGCCTATGTGGTAATTTGTGGGCACATTGTTTTTGCCAAAGGGTATGACTATACATTTTTTGGCATTTAGCTTTAAACCATGGCACTGGCACCAGTTATCTGTCTCTGTGAGACCTTTTTGAAGGATGTTTGTGTCAGCTGGAGAGTCGATTATGGTGCCCAGTTTGCAGTCGTCTGCGAACTTGGTGAGCCATAGTCCTCCCACGTTTGCCTGTACCTCGGAAAAGTATATACCGAACAAGAGTGGTCTCAGGACAGAACCCTGTGGGATTCCACTTGTGACTGGTTTCGAGTCTGACATGGCTCCAGCAACTCTCACTCTGTGGGTTCTGTCTTTGAGCCAGTTTGCGACCCATCTTGTGACATAGGGGTTTATATTTAAGCTGGATAGCTTATCTATGATGCCCGAGTGGGGTACTGTGTCAAATGCCTTTGCAAGGTCCAGATAGGCTGTGTGGACTACCTTCCCTTCATCTATGGCTTTGGTGACTGCTTCGAAGAAGTCAACCAGGTTCAAAAGGCAGGATCTGCCCTTGACAAAGCCGAACTGGGTAGGATCTAGTGTCTGTAGGTCCCCAATGTCTTTGTTTATGAGCTCCATGATGATCCTCTCCATAGCCTTGCAGACTAAGCTAGTCAGGCTTATGGGGCGATAGTTTCCAGGGTCCGTAGAGGCTCCACCTTTGTGGAGTGGGACCATTGTTGCTGTATGCCATTCTGTGGGCACATATCCTGTAGTGAGGCTGAGATTGTATAGCTGTTTTATTTGAGGGATTAGTTCCTCTTGGAGTTCATGTAGGATGCAACCTGGGATGCCATCTGGTCCCATGGAAGCAATGTTTTTTGCTTTGGAGAGGGCAGCCTTCACCTGAGCATCAGAGATGTCTGGGAGGCAGCCCTCTGCTCTTTTGGGGGGGAGGGGGTGGAGAAGTTTGCACTGAACCTGTCTGCCAGAATATTGGCGATGTCTGTGGGTTCAGTGCATTTTTTGTCATTTAGAATCAACTCAGAACAAGTCTGGGAGTTGCATCCCAGGTTCCTAACATAACTGAAAAAAGCCTTGTGATTGTCTTTGGTGTCCTGTGCAATTTTTCTCTCGAAGCTGGCCTTGGAGGATTTTATGAGGGATCGTAATTTTTTGCTAGTACTAATCAGAGATGCCTTCCCTATTAGGGATTTTGCTCTATCATGTAGTAGCTTCCTCCTTCTGTTGTACAGTTTATTTATGGCAGGGGTCCACCAGACTGGACGCCTGCCTTTTGGATGATTGGGTCTTGGTTTTGTTTAGGAAAGCATGATCCATGCATTCCTGGAGATGTCCGTAGAATGCGTTTATATAGGATTCTGCAGTTTGGGCCGTAGTTTCCACTGGCCCTGGGACCTTGAAGGATTTCACTTCAGTTTTGAGAAGTGAGAAGTTCGCTTTTGAGAAGTTTTTCACTGTGGTTTTCTGGGCTGGGGGTGAGGTTGGGATGTGGACATCCAGTGAAATTAATTTATAGTCTGATCTTACCAATGAGGGATATACTTCTGGTGTGGAGCATAGAGTCCCCATGTTGATAATGATCAGGTCTAGTATGTTGTCCCCTCTTGTGGGAGTGGTGACTAGTTGTTCCATAGCATTTGAGTTTATAATTTCCAGGAACCTTTGGGCTAAGGTGCTGGGGCTTGAGTAGTGCTCCCAGTCTATGTTTGGGTAGTTGAAGTCTCCCAATATAATGGTGTTCGGAGAGATCTTCATGTTCTCCAATGTTTTCAGGAAAGCTGAGTGGGATTCCTGACTTTGAGAGGGTGGTCTGTAGGATGCTATAAACTGAAAAGCAGTCTTGCCCACTATTAGTTGCACATGGATGGTCTCCGATACTTCGTGCAATGCCACTAACCTTTAGGTGTGGATATCCTTGATAAATATGGAAACTCCCCCTCCTTTTGTGGTTCGGTCCAGGTTTTGGGGCCGAAAAGCATGATATGAGGTATAGCCTGGTAGTGCTGGGGTGCTCTCTGGAGCCTTGAACCAGGTTTCTGTCACTGCACAGATATCAGTGTTCTCCATACTGAGGAGAGCTTCAAGTGCATGCATCTTGAGGTTAAGACTTCTGGCGTTAAGCAGCATTACCCTTAGTTTCTTGTTCCTTGTGCTATCTATGGGCGTGGGTTTGACTTTTGAGCCTTGCCTAAAAAAGGCACTATGGGGGGTGGTGAGAGCCTTTGCCAATATCCGAAAGCCCAGTGGTGACAGGTACAAGCCGTCCCTAGAGAAGCAACGTGGCTTGTCGAGCATGTCATCCCAGGCTGACAGACACTGGATCCCCTTTGAATGACACCAAAATTTTAGCCAATTGTTAAAATCGATCATTTTGTCTTTGAACTGCGGCATCATTCTAGGTGAGAGTAAGATGCTGCTCAAGGTCAAGGTCATACCAGCCTGGGCTACATGATCAGAGAGCTCCTCTATGTCTCTTTTCATGTAGTCCAGGGAGGTACGTCTCAGGTCATTCACACCAGCATGTACAATGACTGAGTCATATTTGTATTTGCTTTGGAGTGACCTGAGTGCTTGCGTTATGTGGCGGATCCTAGCACCCGACAGGCAGCTCACCGTGACCTTCTCTTTATTCAGCCTGGTGAGCGGGACGTCAGTGTGTCTGACAATAGAGTCACCTATTACAAGAGTATCAGGTGTGTTATTCAGCCTTAAGGGCTGTGGCTGCTTGGCACACTGACTTTGTGGGCTATGTGTTGTGCGTGTTTTGTTTTGAGGTAGCGTTTGCTTGGATGTCTGCTTTGGAGGTCTCTGTTGCTTAGGTAGATTTTTATTTAGAGCCTCCGAGTATGTTTTTGTGTATTTATGTGTTTGGTTCGCTGATGTGGTGGGACTATGTGATACTGGAATTGTGTTGTGTGAGGTTACCTTCTCCTCCTGACTGGTTACACCAGTTTTGAGATGAGAGAGCTCAGCCTCCAGTTTGGCTAAATAGTTGCATCCCTCACATATATTTGAACCTGTTTGGAGGAAGAGAGGGTTGTCCGTGTACATGAGACAGTCATAACATTGCCTCAAAATTACCAGATTCACCAGCTGGACTGGAGAGGAAACCATTGACTGACCTTTGGACATGCTAGAGTAATATAGGGAAACTGAATTTAAGATGGACCAATAGAAGACAGGGTAATCGTAGAGAGTATAAGAGTAAGTAGTGCTTATGGTTTAATAGTGCTAACTTGTAGGATTACTTAATTGGACCAGTGAAGGGCCTTAGAATGAGAATATGGTGTTTAAATTGAGAGATAGAGCAGTTCTAAGGGAAAAAGTGAAGAGCAGACTTTGTGGAGCCAGGAATAGTTTAAACCTAATTAGGCAGTGCTGCCCACTGTTGCGCTATGCACAAAAACGGGCAAAACTGTGCAAAAGAGGGTTTTAAGAGAGGAAGATGAAGGAGTTTGGAATTGACCCAAAATGGCCAATAAAACTACAGTTTCAAGTCAGTAACCACTCCCACAGGGGCAGGCAGGCTGCTCAATGTTTTTCACTGCCACTGATCAACAGAGAGATTTCCCTTTAGCCCAAGCAAAATATGGCCTCCAAGAAACTTACAAACAGTTCAAGAACAGCAAGCCTGTAACTGAACTTTTTTAAAACTCAGAAAAGTGGGAAAAAAGCAAGATTTTTTGTAGTGCTCTTTCCTGGCATGAAACCATACTTCTGATCATTAATTATCACCTCTCTACTTAACAAAGCTTCTACTACTCTTTCCCATAACTTCATGCTGTGACTGATCAATGTTATCCCTCTGAGGTTACTACAACTCTGCACATCACCCTTATTCTTAAAATCGGTACCCAAACACTTTTTCTCCACTCCTCATGCATCCTCTCACTTTCCAAGATTTAATTAAACAATCTGGTTAAAAACTCCACTGCCATTTCTCCTAAACACCTCCATGCTTCCACAGGTATGTCATCTGGACCAACAGTGTTTCCACTCTTTATCCTCTTCATAGCTATCCTTACTTCCTCCTTGCTAATCCATTCCACTTCCTGATTCACCATACTGACATCATACAACCTTCTCTCTCTCTCTCTTTCTCATTCTCTTCATTCATCAGCCCCTCAAAGTACTCTTTCCATCTGCTCAGCACACTCCCCTCACTTGTGAGTATGTTTCCCTCATTATCCTTCATCACCCTTATCTGCTTCACATCTTTCCTAGCTTGGTCCCTCTGTCTAGCCAATTGGTACAGGTCCTTTTCTTCATCCTTATTGTCCAACCTTTCATACAACATTTCATATGCCTCATCCTTAGCCTTCACCACCTCTCTTTTTGCCATGCACCTTATCTCCTTATACTCATGTCTACTTTCTTCATCTCTCTGACAATCCCACTTCTTCTTCGCCAACTTCTTTCTTTGTATAGTCTCCTGTACTTCCTCATTCCACTACCAGGTCTCCTTGTCCTCCTTCATCTGTCTAGATGTCACATCAAGCACCTTTCTAGCCATCTCCCTTACTAGCACTGCTGTAGTTACCCACATATTCAGTAACTCTTCATTGCCATCCAGTGCCTGTCTTAACTCTTCCCTGAACTCAGCCTCACAATCACCCTTTTCAGTTTCCACCATTTGATCCTTGGTGTTGCCCTCACACTGCTCCTCCTCTTCTTGATCACCAACATCATCCCACAGACAAACATTCTATGCTGCCTAACTACACTTTCCCCTGTCACCACTTTACAGTCTCCAATCTCCTTCAAACTGGACCTCCTGCATAGGATATAATCCACCTGTGTACATCTGCCTCCACTCTTGTATGTCACCCTATCATCCTCCCTCTTGTTAAAATACGTATTCACCAAAGCCATGTCCATCCTTTTTGCAAATCTACTACCATCTCACCGTCTGTATTCCTTTGCTTAACACCATATCTACCCATTACTTCCTCATCCCCTCTGTTCCCTTCACCAACATGCCCATTGAAAACTGCTCCAATCACCACTCTCTCACCCTTGGGTACAGTCATCACCACTTCATCCAACTCACTCCAAAATTTTTCTTTCTCATCCATCACACACTCAGACTGTGGAGCATATGTACTAACAACACTCATCATTACACCATCAATTTCCAGCTTCTTAAACATCACTCTATCCGATACTCTTTTCATCTCCAAAAACACTCTTGGCATACTGTTCCTTCAGGATAACCCCTACACCATTTCTCCTCCCATCCACACCATGATAGAACAATTTGGACCCACCTTTGATACATCTAGCCTTACCCCCCTTCCTTCTGGTCTCTCGCACACACAATATATCAACCTTCCTTCTGTCCACCATATCAGCTAGCCCTGTCCCTATGCCAGTCATACTGCCAACATTAAAAGTTCCTACCCTCACTACCACACTCTTAGTCTTTCTCCCCTCTTCCTGCCATATGAGTGTCAGACATCCTCCAGGGTATGTCTGTGAATGCAAAGGCTACTGTGCTATCAAATTACTTAAGTGTGTTACAGCAATATTAAGAAAGTGTCACTAATTTTGGCCCATTGCCCCTATGTATGTGTGGCGTCCTCCAGATATCCTGCTCTAACAGGTTGAGAGGAATGACTGAGCAGCAAGAGTGTAAATACAGTGTGCCATACTGACATAGGACATAAATGTATATCAGGTATTACCTGTGCACATGTATGTATAAGTAGGTGTACCTGGCTGCCTCATAACAACAGACATGGGATGCAAAATGTCAGGTAAATAAGCTGTACATGTTGTACACATGTGTAATCTTAGTTTCTGTGCATCCAACAGAGATAGATTTCTACAGCTACTGGTTGTTGCATTGCCCTGACACAGACATGGGTACTAGAATAAGCATAATTATCAGGTTGAAATTGGAGAGGTGTCCAACTGTGTTTTGACCTTGTGTCCATGCCTACTACAAACAGTTATATGACCACTGACATAGCTGTATGGACTCAGCAATACCTCATTTGTACAACCTGCCTCGAATAAGGTAGAGCAATCCCCTTTATAGAACAGCAGCAATACACAAACCATATAATTGGTGGCTATATTGGCTGTACAGGGCAAAGTAAGAGCAGGCACCAACTTGGCAGAAAGTCAACCTTTGTCTGAATGATCATATAAGGTTACAGGTGGATTACTGTAATGCTAACTATGAGTACAAACTGGAGACATCCACCAAGGGCAATCACAAGGCCATCTTCACATATATCTGCAATATGAGAGGCAACAACCCAACCCACCCTGTAATAGTGGTAAATAGTACCCCATACACACACACCATAGCTATAGCCAACCTGCTGCAGACAGGTTTGGGGCAAACATCACTTCCTGGCTCACCAACAGTATAGGTGGATATGCACAGCACCTGCACCCCTTCTCCATCATTAGGGAGCAGGTGCACACTGCCTAATCAAAGTCAACAAAAGCAAGTCTCCATGGGACCTGATAACATTCCTGTCTGCATCTTACATGAACTCAGGCATATGCTTCCAGCTCCATTACACACTGTATGCAAGCAAAGCCTGAGCACCAGTGACATCCCATCTGCAAGGAAGATGGCCACTGTCATCCCTCTACACAAACATGAATGATGAATGGTGGTTTATGCAATGTACTGGCCCTCATTGGGGGAAACATGGCACATCAGGACCAGGAGTGAAATGCAGGTTCATACTGTGCTAATAGATGACAGGGTTATGATGTGGTTGTAAGTGGTGGCTAATGATAGGCAATGTTCTTGTGCTGGCTCTGTAAATAACTTTGGGCAATGTCTGAGGTCCTGTGATGTGTTTCCCTGTTTATGTCTTGCAGGTGACATGCAGTGGCAGCTAGCATATACTGCAGCTGAAAATGCAGCCATCACTGATGCCATAATCCAGCACCATGGGGTGATGTTCAGCCATAGCCGACAAAATCTGCAGGAGCAGACTGCCCAACTGACCTGATACATCATGCCCGGCAAAGGGCTGCTGCTGTAGCCAGGGACCTTACTGCTACAGGTGAGGGAACAGCCACACAGGCCTCACTTACAGCAACAGAGGAGCTCCTTGCCAACCTTGGGGCAGCCCCCACACAACAGCCAACACAAGAAACACAAGTTGTGGAGATGGGTGGCACCCAGGCAAAAGGCAAGGACCAGCCAGGTAAGGCCACATTGGACATCACTTTAATCATTTAGCAGTCATACTGTCTTCTATAGAGTATCTAGATGCATATGTCAGTTCAAACTGCATTTGTGGGTGGGGTTTAGTAACACACACAAGTGTACATCTATTGTGAAGGACAACAAATTGTATACTATCAGAGCTTGTACTGTACATGTGCAGAAAAGTAGCATTCATCTTATACCAATGCCAAATGTGAGTCTGCTGACAATACCTCTCCACTACAACTACATAGGTCCCTCTGGTCTGGATGTGGGACAGCAGCTTGAAGCCCGTGAGTATGGGATTTTCCTGTTGTGGCTCACCAGTGCCCCAGTCATGTTAAGGTCATGCATTTGACCATGCACACAACTGTTACTAGCAGCCATATTACAATATCTGCATGTTCACTTGTGGTGGGGTTAACTGCATTGCATCACAGTGGTCATCACAGGGGCCTATTTGCAGGAGATACCACATATCTGTAGCATACCTCACAAACTGTCATTGCATAAAATCTGGACAAAGACCGACAAAATGGGGGGGACAAAGGCCCAAAACTAGGGACATATTTTATAAATTAGTGTTATACAGTGCATATAAATGGTGTACACACACCTGTTAGAATGCCAGGTATTTATGATATACAAAAATGAGAGCACAATAAAACATCTCTGAACCCTTTCAACCTTTCATATGACTTATAACCTGTACAATTTAATTGTAAAATAAACAAATTTGTTAGAGGAACAATTATGGCACATAAAAACATACAAGCAGCTAGATGCATACGTGTGCACAGGCTGAAGCTAATACTGTGTTGAAGCAGCTTTCAATATAACAGCATTACATCTTCTTGGGTACCCACCTGTAATCAATTACAGAGACTCTTTGATTAACAGCAAATAATGGTCAGCTGTCCTACCATTATTATACTAACATTTACTCAGTTGCCTACTACAGCAACAGCCATAGTTTATATGCAGCTTACAAAGCAGCAAAGGGATCTCATTTGTGAAATGTATCAGCCCAGAGAAGGGTACACACACATTTCCACAGCATTGGATATACCATGGAACACAGTGAAGACAGTCATCAAATGGTGGTGAAAATATGGGGCAACAGTGACATTGCAAAGTACTGGACATCCCTCCAAATATGTGGAAAAGACAAGACCCAAACTGGTCAGGGAGGCTGCCAAGATACCTATAACAACACTAAAGGAGTTGTAGGAATCTCTGGCAAGTACAGGTTGTGTACTACACATGACAACAATCTCCTGTATTCTCCACATGTCTGGCCTATGACAAACCTGAAGAAGCGTACCTTGGCAGTACGTGAAAGCGCTCATTTTTACAAATAAATAGTTTTCATCTATAGCATCGTGGTGACTTCTGTTCAATTCTGTTTTTGCTGTCTGGCCTATGGGGTAGGGTTGGAAGATGGAAGTCTTTTCTCACACAAAACAACATCCAGGTCTGGCAAATTTCTCAAGAAAAATACATCAAGTCTCCCAAACACATGAGGGGAAATGTGTTATGGTGTAATGAGACCAAGGCTGCACATTTTGGCCACAATACCAAAAGGTTTGTTTGGCACAATAACAACACTGCGCATCACCAAAAGAACACCACCCCCATGGTGAAGCATGTTGATGGCAGTGTCCTACTTTGGGGTTGCAGTTCATAAACTGGAAGTGGGCCTTTAGCCAAGGTGGAGGGGATTAGGAACAGTTCCAAATACCAATCTCTTTTGGCCCAAAATTTTCATGTGTCTGCCAGAAAGCTGTGGATGGAGAGGAATTACACCTTTCCACATGACAATGACCCAAACCATAAATCCAAATCCAAAAAAGAATGTCTTCACAAGACGACAATCAACATTTTGGAATGGCGCAGCCACAGTCCACACCTACATCCAATAGAAAATCAGTGGGGTACCCTGAAGAGGGCTACGCAGAAGAGATGCCCTCGCAATCTGACAGAATTGGAGGGCTTCTGCAAGGGAGAGTGTACAAATATTGCTAAGTCGAGATGTGCCATGCTGATACACACCTTCCCAAGACAAGTGACTGCAGTTATGAAATCAAAAGGTGATTTAACAAAGTATTAGTTTAAGGGTGTGCACAGTCATGCAACCAGCCTATTGTACATATTTCAACTTCTATATGTTGCCGCTAACCGATGTGTTTGTTCTTCAATTGGATTGTACACGTTACAGGTCACATTAAAGGTGGGAAATGTTATCACATGATTTTTGTGGTCTCATGTTATATATCAGACAAACCTAGCATGTTAATAGGGGTGTCTACACTTATAATATCCACTGTACGCTTAGAAGGTTGTTAGTGTAACAGGTTCTATTGTAACATACATGTACTGCAGGTTTTGAAGTGTGAAACTCAAAATATGTCATTAATTAGTGACACCAAGTCTTCAGATCATCCCAGTAATTTATCAGGCAAACACAGGATTTATGAAGAACAGACCAGAAATATGAGCCACACATGTAGACATTCAGCGACACTCTACACAGTTGAGAGGTATGTTCTGTAGGAGTTGCAACTGTGCTATACAGGTGAACAGCAATTATATGTACATGGGTACAGTGTGTGCTACTTGAAGGCCCATCACCCACTAACACTACTCACATATCACAGAGGTGTATATAAGTAGTAACAATAAGTAGAAAGGGCTGCACTGCAGGATGTCGAGGGCCTGTCCAGGGTGTGTATGTAGTGGTCTGACTGTGTTGTGAATGTCACCAGATGGCTATTGTGAGGTCTGTGTAATGCCTGTCTTCCATCTCACCTCTATGTGTCTGTGTGTGTTCATGAGTCTGTGTGAGTGTGTGTGTGTGTGTGTGTGTGTGTGTGTGTGTGTGTGTGTGTGGCAGCAAACGTTATAGTGCAGGTATTAATTTACATATGTTGTCTTCCCCCCACAGGTGGACATGGTGGTCATGGTCCCTCCCGCTCAGAATGTCAGTGCCTCTGCAGACTCTGACAATAATGATGGTCATAGTCAGGCACAGGTAGGGTTGTCTGGGGCTAAATCTCTGCCATCGGTTGGCATCCCACATTCATCCACAATGTCCCCACACACAGTCACAATGCCCACACATACCCCATCCCCAGCAGCCACAGATGATGGACAGTTGGCAGGTGGTGGCATGGAACAGGTTAGTGTAGTGACTATGGCAGGTGTGAGTGCAGACATTGGCCATAGCCAGAGTGCAGGCAAGGTCCCACACAGGCAGATGGACAGGGTTGCTCTCAGAAGGACTGCTGCTCATCAAGCCACTGTCACAAGGGCCACAACAGGTGTCACAAGATACATGTTTCAGGCTGTCATGGATGCACAGGCACATAGTGAATACAACACCAGAGAAATACTCAGGGTGTTGGATGCAACTCTTCCTAATTTATGTGGCAACATACATATATGACCTTGTTGAGGTGACACATTAAAATACTGAGGTCATGGTGAGACCTTGGCAATCCTCGACTGTGACATGTCTGTGCTAGAGCATGTGGTGGGAGATGGGGGCATCGGCCATGTGTACGTAGGTCAGCACCAACATCAGCTGAGAGTCTACTGGGCCATGCCCCTCCACACTCCTGTAGTGGCAGTGACACCAGCACTACCAAAGGGAGGTTGCTGTCCACATCACAACAGAGCAGGCCATGGGTACATGGTCCTGGCTGGTCCTGTCAGGGACACAGATCCAGCAGACATCAGTCACCATCAGGAAGCAGTACTGCATCTGGTCCTGGGCCTGGTGGTGTCAGTGAGACCCCAACAGTACCAGTTCCCATGTCCATGGCCGGAGATGGTGAACTGGACACCCTGCCAAATACGGTCCACAACTGTCCAACATACCCCTGTGTAGTGCAGCAACATGGCGTGACTGTGTGAATACATACACACACACATCTGTATCACAGACAGGTCACCTCCAGACACACACAGCACCTCTGCACAGCCCATCTATAGAGTACCCTTCCAAACACACACATGATGTCAACTGTATGGCCCAGCCTAGTCCTCTGGAAAACCCACACCACACCCTGTGCATATGATAATATCTGTGCCACATCCCTGGCATCCATACCACTGATGCAGGGACATGATAATATGGGTCTGATGCACAGGGTGAATATAGTACAGTGTACCTATGTAATACTGTGTAAGGTGTTGTCTGCTTGCATTTGTTATGGGTACACATAAAGGTGTATGTACCTTATTAGCCATGATGCAGTATTGCTGTTAGTACCACTGACTGAATGTAGTCTGACATGCTGTATTCTGCTTGTGTTCCAGGTGTCTGTGTGTCTGCAGGCTGTGGCCCTCCAGACATTACCAGCATGGAGTATGGCAGAGGAGAAATACACTGACCATTTCATACCAAGGTACAGCTTTATATGTATGCTTACCAGGTGTGTATGCATGCAACAGTGTGTGAGGGACACTGTTGTCAGACAGTGTGACCTTGCATACATACCCCTTGTCACAGACAGGTAGCCTTCAGACATGTCACCTCAGTGTTGTGTAGTACCACAGGCTCATACATTCAGAACAGGTTACTGGAGTACTGTCAGTAGGTCCCTCACAAGCTTAGTCGTTAGATTAACTGCAACAGATTCATCTGTCGGCACCTGTTGCCCCTGCCATTTATTTCCCATACACTCAACCCTGATGCAGTTGGTGAGGACACGAATGGTACTGTGTATGACAGGTTTGTGGAATGTTTTTCTGAGTTTACAGGGTGGAACAGGGAGAAAAAATTGTATATCCTTCACATACACACAGTAAAGACTGACACAGGGGATGTGCATACAGTAACACAAACATAGTTGGCAATAGACAGATTAGTAAACCTACATATCCACGTTAATGTACTATAGTGCTACATACACATGACATGCCCCACATAAATTATATGAGTGGGACATAACCCACTACCTCTAACAACATGTAATGTTGTGAATGCCTTCATGGATGGGGAGATAACCCACCAGAAATAGCAACTGGAGTTATCTATTGCTCCTACAAGGCTGGACAAGTGATAGGGTAACATATGTTGTATCAGCATGATGTTTCAGTCAGGTATGATATCTGATGCTGGCATGTGTGTCACTACACTAACTGTGACCTGTTTGGCAACAATATCACATACATAGCCATTGTTAGGGGACACAGACCACATATAGGTTGCAAACATCTGGATATTCCATAGACATCTGTACAGATGACTGGTATGGCCTGTACAATAGTTTAGCATGCTGCATGTAAGGCAGATGTCATTAACACACTATATAAAGTAATGCCATCAGGAGGTGGTAAACAGGTGTGGCTGGTACACACATCAAAATGGTATAACCCACGCAGGATATGATTCTCACCCAAACATGCACACAGTTGCCAGTATTGAGATTAGAATCCCTACCTATCCAGTTATTTTTACTATAGTGTTATGCAGTTATCAGACATGAGCTTCAATTATTTCAACCTCTTCCAAGGTACTTCTAAGGTGAATGACATCAACAAGCCTTGTAGGGTGATTGGAAGTGTACAGGGTGGTACACACACACACACACACACACACACACACACACACACACACACACACACACACACACACTTGCTTGCCAGTATTGAGATTAGAACCCCTGCCTAGCTACTTATCTTTACTATAGTGTTACTCATTTATCACGTGTGCTACAGAGCTTACTTTACTGACAACTGGCCAAAGGTGCTGATAAGGGGAATGACATTAGCAGGACTGATAAAGTAGGGCACTGGGTGGGAAACTTATCAACATACTTCTTCCTACAAACATGCACACACACTTATACACCCACACACACATTTGCCAGATCTGAGAGTAGAATCCCTGCCTATCTAGTTATTTGTACTATAGTATTACACAGTTATCACACATGCTGCAGAGCTTACTGGGCTGACAACTGGCCAAAGGTGCTGACAAAAAGAATGACATCAACAGGACTGATAATGCAGGGCACTGGGTGGGAAACTAATCAAAATACTTCTTCCTGCAAACATGCATATTTACACACAATTATACACCCACACACATTTGATGAATCTGAGATTAGAATCCTTGCCTATCTAGTTATTTGTACTATAGTGTTACGCAGTTATCGCACATGCTACAGAGCTTACTGGACTGACAACTGGCCAAAGGTGCTGATAAGGAGAATGATATCAGTAGGACTGATAAAGTGGGGCACTGGGAAGTGTTGTGGATGGGAATGGTCTAAAACTGTTTCACCTACAAACAAACACACACTACCTGACTGTCGCACACACAACTGTCACACACATGCACACACACACACACACACACACACACACACACACACACACACACACACACACGCACACACACACACACACACACACAGATACAGACACACACATGCACACACACACACGCACACACACACACACACACACACACACACACACACACACACACACACACACACACACACACACACACAGTTGCCAGTATTGAGATTAGAACCCCTACCTATCTAGTTATTTGTACTTCAGTTTTGCACAGTTATCACATGTACTTCTAAGGTGAATGACAGCAGCAGATCTTATGAAGTAGAGCGATGTGAAGTGCATTGAGTGGGAACAGTCTCCTAATACTTAGACCAACAGACACACACACACACACACACACACACACACACACACACACACACACACACACACACACACATATATACAGGTGATGTGATATTATAACCCCAACCTCAGTACTATTACACAATAGGGCTCACCTTTTATGCTGGCATGTGCAACTGTTTACAACACTGGTATGCCACAATCCACAGCAGGACATCACTGTATGCCATTCAGGGTGTCCATGTGTGCGACTCACTCTATGTGTGTCTCTCTCTCTCTCTCTCTCTCTCTCTAGCACTGTCTGTTTCTCACTTCCCCACATTTATGTGTATGTATGCTTCACATGTTATTATCTGTTGCCCATATATATGTCTGTGTATCACATGCAACAGATGTAGATATATCACATATGGGGCACCTACAGCTAGCTCAGGGTAATCCTGTCTGATGTGTGTGTGTGTGAGTGCAGACAGTTAAGGTGTGCATAGCTGTCTGTATACACAGACATATATACACAATACAGTCATACAGTCTGATGTGGGTTTCAACATGTCCTGTGATTCTGTAAGTGTAGGAGCATGCCCAGTGTGACTTTTTATAGTTAGAGTGGAACTCCATTCCAGAGATAAGCATACTCCAGTCTGGGGTTTTGTGTGCTACAGCCATACCTCTCAGGAGTACACAGGACTTTCCTCAGGGTACTGGGTTTGTTTAGCCGACATTTTTCCTGACATATCTGTAGTCTGACACTGCAATGTATTTTGTCATTATCTAGTGGTAGACATCCTGAGATCATCATAGTGCTTTACCAGAGGAATACTAGTTGTATGATGCATTATGATGTGTAGACCAATATTATGAGGCCAGCTATGTACATTCTTGCCCAACAAGGCCAGTTGTCTGGTGTGGCTACAGCCAGTTGAGTGATGATGCTCTGTGTAAACAGTCCAGCAACTTGGTGATATAATGGCTGGGGATCTCTTGCTTGTGTGGTATCTTTCTAACCTGAGATGTCATATCCTGGTGTGGCCATATCTCTCACCTGTACATTTTTTCCAGCTTGTCCAGGTGTTTGTCTAGAGGTTTCATCCAGTCTACGTAAACTTGTGTTTTTATGGCAAGTTAGTTACATATAATTGAAGAGCGATGTTACAAAATAATGACAGTTATTACTGTTTCAGACTACATAACCTTCAGACAATTCCCACTACTGCAAACCCCTCACCCTACCAACAATCTCAGTATGTAAGGGTGAAATTTACAACACGACTATCATTGTGCCTTTGTTCCACTTTTATTTCTGCCCTTGCCCAGATGTCTTGCTGTCAGAGGTTGGGAGTTATGGGTGTGGGTACAGAGTGCATTCTACTGTGCAAGCATGTCCATTATATGTAAAAGCAAACATAAAAAAAAAGAATTATTGAAAATAACCACTGGCAACAGTACCAAGAATCACTGTATTCACATAAGCCTTAGCACCTCGGCTATGCAGCCTTCAAGAAGTCCATTATATGTGTAGTATATTCCACATAGCACTGAGACTTCCCGGTATGTCAGTGCAGTAGGTGTCTCTGACATGCATAATAGTTGGCATGGCAATTATCTGCACATGGCCCTGTCAAAGACAGCACTGTACCTAGGGCACTACAAGACGACAGCTAGGAGAACGTGCTGGCCAGATCCTGACAGTATTACCCACACATACACATAGCTCATTGACCCCTGCATATTGTGGACATGTAACATGTTTTCATGTGTGTTGGGACAACCCTGCCAATTTGTGCTATGCTGCTATTTCCCTGCAAACATACATGTTACTGTATTTATGTGGGTATATGGGGGGCACACCTGTCAACTCTACACATTTGCACAGACTGTGCAGATATTTGCTTTATATTTTGGTTCCATTTATCATACTACTGTGCCCTGTCTTGGGGACTAGAGGCATATCAGTAAAGACCACAGGTCAGAATATAATTGCATACATTTCAGTTTCAGACTTCTTACCCCTCATAACCTTACTGCAATTGCAAAACCTGCTGTGCTATCACTGTGTGAGTCTGTAGAGGGGCAATTCAATACTGCGGCCATTTGTTGTGGGTCTTTGCCAGACATTTATATCTGGTTTTCTACAGCTGACTTTGCTGTGTGGGTCTGAGGGGTGGGTATGGGACCCACACAATGACATCCATGACTGTAACCTATGACCCCCCCAGCTAGTTGGCCGCACACATACACTGCAGTGGGATTTGCCACCTTGGGTACTACTACATTGTGTGGGGAGGCCAGTATTGGCAGACCTTTCCTGGTTTCCCACATAGCTGTCAGTTGTCTGCTGCTATCTCAGTAGGAGACCCCATTCCCTTGCATGCCTGAAGCATTACCATAGATATGCTACCAAAACATACTAATACATGCATTTATTGTTAAGAAGACTGACATACCTTGTGCCTGCTGCACTTGTGAGAACAGTGCTTGAGGGCCACCCACAGTACACTACCTATACATGGGAAGTTACAGGTAATGTGATGTGTGTGTCATCCATTTTACTGTGTGTGCAAGTCAGAGAGAGGTGTCAATCCCTGGGTCCTAACAGTCTCAGTGTGTGAGCTGTGCATTTCCTGTTTGCCAAAGCCTGAGCATACTGGGCATGCCTCCATCTGCCTACAGGAGCAGGCTCAGGGGTCTCCCCCTCTGAGTCACTCTGTGCTTGTGGGACCTTGACAATGGTAGTGAGCTGTGTGGCCCTTCCCTGTGCTTTTTCTGCTGCAGCTGTTTCTGTAGGATCATATTGTGTAGCATGGCACATACTATGAACATGTGTGCACATGTGGCTGGAGAGTACTGCAAGGCTCCACCAGATATGTCAAGGCAGCAGAACCGTGACTTGAGCATCCCAAACACATGCTCTATAATGATCCTGGTTTGTGCATGCGCTTCATTATGGCATTCTTGAGTGTATGTGTGTGCGCGTGTGTGCATGCGCGCGCGCGTGTGTGTGTGTGTGTGTGTGTGTGTGTGTGCATGTGTGTGTGTGTGTGTGTGTGTGTGTGTGTGTGTGTGTGTGTGTGTGTCATCATCCATGGCTACAGTGCATAGCCAGCATCCCCCACCAGATGGCCATACAGGATGTCCCCACTGGCAAATGCCTGGTACAGCTGTGACAAATGCCTGATGTGGGAGTCGTGATAGCTTCCAGGGCTGCCAGCATGCACATTCATGATAAATTGAACATGACCTGGTAGTTGATGCAAGGGAATCCCTTGCAGTTTATGTAGAACCTACCCTGTTCACCGGGTGGTGCTTTGATGTGGATGTGCATGCAGTCTATCGCACCGAGTACCTCCGGTTATTCTGCTACATGGTGAAAGAGACACATATTGCTGGCCCTCTCCTCACAGGTGTTGGGGAAGTAAATGTGCACACTGGCATGTGGTAGGATGGCATCCAGGAACTGGTAGAGTACCCTGGATGTGGATTCCTGTGAGACCCTAATGATGTCCCCAGTAGGTCTTTGGAAAGTATCTGTAGCTAGTATTTTTAACGCTACACATACCTTGGTATCCACTGTGATGGGTTCCCCTCTGTTGGCTCTGGCTCTGAGTTGAGGCCAGCACAGCTCGATGATTTGCTCCAGTACATCTCTGTCCACCCTGTAGCACACTACTATCTCCAGATCATGTAGCCCCTGGTAAGTTACCCTGGGTCTGAACACTCTTTTCCTCCTCCTCTGTCTGTGGCGGTTGTCAGCATTATCCTCCTCACCACCCTCAGCCTCTAGCACACACTGATGGATCAAAGCAATGGCAGCCCCTATCATTTTTTTGGTTAAAATTCCCCCACATGTGCACACCAATGGTGCAGAGTTTGTGGGAAAAGCCAGACTGGAAGGTGTTTCCATAATTTATACTGTTGTACTGCAGATGCTGCCTGTATGATTGTCTGACTATGATGCATTCCACCTGCCAGTTGTTATTTGTACTTGATTGCTTTAATTCTATTTTCCTTTTTTTTCTTTTTCCCCTTCCCATTTCTGCCCCTTTTAAGCCCCTGAGGCATGCCGTGCAAACCCAGTGCCCAAATGGAAAACATCCTGCTACTTCCATTTTTTTTTTTGTTTTTGTTTTAGACCCGGTGCATGCTGCGTAAACCCATTTAGAAATGTCCCTCCCTGGATGCGAACACGCTCTTCATTTCATGGAATAAGTCAATATAGCCTTAGATAAACCCCCTTGCTTAGCTGTGCTTAGCTAAGCTTATCTGGGAGCCATGGAGCTTCAATGTGCTTACACCAAGAATGACACACACCCTTTTCATGTCAGCTGCTTCTCCTTCCTACACAATCATCTTATACCACCTACATGATTAGGTGCAGTTTGGCACTTAGAATATTTTTGTGACTCAATACATTTCCCCTCATTTGCATACCCCACTGCTTTAGTCCCTAGTTACTGCACTACTACCAGAGCCTTTCCCCTTAGCAACCACAGTTCCCTGGTATTGTTTTGATTCTGCATGCCATAGACTATAATGGCAAAATGCAGACTTCACTTAAATTTGTCTTTTCACATTTTTATTTCATTTTCGACATGATCCCATTTGCGCGCAACTGCCCTCTACTTAAACAGCCAAGACTAGCCAAAAAAAAAAAAAACTTTTGTTTTTAGAAAAATGAAACACTTTTCCATGCCAATGGCCATATATTTGGCCACTGGCATGCCTAAAGATTATAATACATGCTTTTATTTGAGCTGTCATGCCTCCGTTTTAATTTTTGCAGAAATGTATTCGGCTAGTAGCCAAATACATTTCTGCAACTAACATTATTCTTGCATGAATGCCTACCTGCTTACTGAATCACTAATTCACCTCATTTGCATGGTTTTCACCAGCAAATGTGGTAATTAACATTATGCAGTGGTGTCCATGCAGGAATGATGTAGGCAGGCTTGTGCACATCAGAACAGTAGTTTAGTGGATCGCTTGGTGGCCATATTCCATGCAGGAATGGCTACACTATTCCTGCATGGAGATTTCAGTTTATTGAATCCCACTGACTATTTCTGCCAAACCATTAATTTCTTGAGAGAGAGAGAGAGAGAGAGAGTGGATATAAAAAGTGTACACACCCCTTTTAAAATGCAAGGGTTTTGTGATATAAAAAAATGAGATCACAATAAATCATTTCAAAACTTTTCCCACCTTTAATGTGACCTATAACCTGTACAATTCAACTGAAAAACAAACAAATCTGTTAGGGGAAAAATATAAAAAATAAAATATGTACAATACACTGGTTAAATAAGAGTGCATACCCTTAAAGTAATACTTTGTAGAAGCACCTTTTGATATAATTACAGCATTCAGTCTTCTTGAGTACACACCTGTCATCAATTAAAGAGACTATGATTAAACCCAAATAAAGTTCAGCTGTCCTAGAAGGATTTTCCTGGCATTTACTCAATTGCCTGCTACAGCAAAAGCCATGGTTCACAGAGAGCTTACAAAGCATCAAAGGGATCTCATTGTTGAAAGGTATCAGTCAGGAGAAGGGTACAAAAAAATTTCCACAGCATTGGATATACCATGGAACACAGTGAAGACAGTCATGAAAAAGTGGAGAAAATATGGGACAACAGTGATGTTGCCAAGAACTGGACATTCCTCCAAAATTGATGAAAAGACAAGATGAAAACTGGTCAGGGAGGCTGCCAAGAGGCCTACAGTAACACTGAAGGAGCTGCCGGAATTTCTGGCAAGTACTGGTTGTGTACTACATGTGACAGCAATCTCCATATATCTGGACTATGGGGTAGGGTTGCAAGACAGAAGCCTTTTCTTGCACAGAAAAACATTCAGGCCTGGCTAAAATTTGCAGAACAATGCATCATCTCCCAAAAGCATGTGGGAAAATGTGCTATGGTCTGATGAGACCAAGGTTGAACTTTTTGGCCACAATTCCAAAAGGTACTTTTGGCGCAAAAACACTTCGCATCACCAAAAGAACACCATCCCCACAGTGAAGTATGATGGTGGCAGTAACATGCTCTGGGGTTGCTTGTCTTCAGCTGGAACTGGGGCTTTCGTCAAGGTGGATGGAATTATGAACAGTTCCAAATACCAGTCACTTTTGTTCCAAAACCTTCAGGTGTCTGCTAGAAAGCTGAAGATGAAGAGGAATGTCACCTTTCAACATGATAATGACCCCAAGCATACATCCAAATCAACAAAATAATGGCTTCACCAGAAGAAAAATAAAGTTTAGGAATGGCCCAGCCAGAACCCAGACCTAAATCCGATAGAAAATCTGTGGGGTGACCTAAAGAGGACTGTGCACAAGAGATTCCCTTGCAATCTGACAGATTTGAAGCACTTTTGCAAGGGAGAGTGGGCAAATATTGCCAAGTCAAGATGTGCATACTGATAGACTCCTACCCAAGAAGACTGAATGCTGTAATTAAATTAAAAGGTGCTTCAACAAAGTATTAGTTTAAGGGTGTGCACACACAACAAAGTATTCGTTTAAGGGTGTGCACACTTATGCAACCAGTGTAGTGTTTGTTTTTTATTTTTTATATTTTTCCCCCAACAGATTTCTTTGTTTTTCATTTGAATTGTATAGGTTATAGGTTGCATTAAAGGTGGGAAAAGTTTTGAAATGAATTATTGTGGTCTCATTTTTTTACCTAGTTCACCCTCTACCCCAGACTCTTGTCCTTTTTCATGTACGCTTTCTTTCCTTTCCCCTTCTTTTTCATCATTTACTTTTTATTATTGACAATTCATACAAAAGTGCCTCTTTTTAACACAACCCGCATTCAGGCCCACATTTTCTTGCTGTATGTCCTTTCTCCTAACACAGATTACATTGTACCTTGCCACAATCACTGACGTAATGAGAAATGTCCCCATAAGAAATGATTTAGGCTGGCCAACATATCTTAATATCCCTCTGTGACCAGCCATTCACATTTCAAAACAGCTTCTAACTTCCACTCTCCATGTCCTAAGTTTCTCTCATCTCTAACTTTCACAATATTAGCAATAGCTTCACATAGACCATGCATGCATTTTCTAATATCATCTTCTTCTACTTCATCAGTTCTAAACTGCAAACAAGTAAGACTTTTCTTAACATTGTTTTTACCAGAAAACAAATAATTGTTCCATGGATAAATTACCTTTTTAGCACAGTCCCAGAAATTTTATCATCACCCCATCAGTTTTAAATATTAAATCATAAAAAGTTTCTGTCTCAATATGTATAAAAGACTGAATTTCTTGAGCTTTAAAATCTGGAACAGTAATTAAATAATCCCATTTATAATATCTGTCTATTGCAGTGTCATTTTCTTATTATTATTACAGCTGTTTTTTGTTTCTTCTTTTTGCAAGCAATTTTAATTACAGTTTGTTGCTGCTCTCCTTTTTTGCCTGCTGTCACTGCTGCGTAAGTTTTAGTTACTACTATAACTGCTGCTAGAAAACCAGACACTTTCTCATTTTGTTTCTACTTTCTTCTTTTACTTTCTGTTTGCTGCTGCATAAGTTTTAACTGCTACATTCTATGCTGCCACATCATCTAGTTCCTTTTCCACATTACTATCCTCATCCTCTGCATTTCCAAAAAAAGTCATCTGCCATTTCACCCCATGAAACAGAAAGACTGTTACCAGGATCATCCTGCTCAATTATTTTTAACAGAACATCATCTGTTAACCCTCTTGACATCAGTTCTGTTATCTGCACAACTTGCTTTCTTCTCCATCAAGATAGCTAAAAGCTGTTCATTTGTAACATCCACTACACAGGAATCTTTTTTACATTTTGAAGCCCCATATCAAACAACTTTTTTTATAAAAATCTAACTTTCCTACATAAAAGTATCTCCTCCTCCTCCATGCTGCTGTTTCCCTTAGGGCTCTTCCTTGTTGCTGTAGAAGCCCTCTGGCACTATCTAGCAGCTCCAAAGATCAGGAGAAGTTCTATGATGCACTGACAAAAGTTTCTCTAGTAATGCAAATATCACCTGTGATCTCCCCTAAAAGGAGGTTACTAGACTAACGGGACTAACCCAGTCAATAAAGGAAGGGTAGATACATAAATTAAAATAAATATTTTACAGTTCTTCTATTTCTGAAGAAACACTATAATGATGATGACCATAATGAGGACTGATAGCTGAATTCATTCCTGCTTAGAATATCTGTGGACCAAATGAATTTCCTTATTCTGACCAATTTACTCACTACTTTGTAAAGATTCATAGAGATTCCAAGACAGAGTCTGATCATGAATCATAATCATCTTCCAATATCCACTGTAACAAGGCAATTCCTGCCTGCAGGAGGTCAAAACAATTCAGGCACCAAATGAATTTATGGGCACCCGTACAATCGTTAATGTTTGCCTTAAAGAAAGTGAGGCTGTCACTCTGATTTGTAACAGAAGATAATTCCAGGAATGAGGGCCACTAAGTAATAAAGCCATCCCTCCAGTATGTCTTATTTATTTGTTGATGGAGATTCACCTCTTTAGTTTTAGAGTTTGTGAAGCCAAGCTGGTCTTTTTGACCAAGGGATGCCAAATACAAACTACTTCACAGGCTTATATAAGAAACAGTGTGCAGGGACAGAGCATTAGGATTGTCTTGCTAGAAAATGGTCTTTAGTCTGGTGATGTTGTTAATTAAGAAATCCTAGGGTATTTCTAGCTATGTGATGTGTTTCGATACATATATACTTAAATGTTCATTATATTCTATGAAAGGTCTGATCAGAGTAGAGTACAGAGAACTTTTTTTGAGCTGGATAAAATACCTTTAGTTATTATATGGGCTAAATAAAAGGACTTCCTAGTTATGGTTTCTATATGGTAGTCAAAGGACAGGAAATTGTCTGAGTTACCAAAATGTCTGACAACTGTATTAGTGTGGACTCCTGTTTATAATGCAAGCTACTGTTTACCAAGTATGACAATGCCACACTTCTTTGCATTTAATTTAAGACAATTTCTAATACACCACTGATTTGCATGGTTTAGCTGAGTTTAGCAATGACATGAATGAATGACAACACTCAGTTTGCAGTCATTGACAAATTTAGTTAGCTATATGTCTGGGTTGTTGGTTTGGAGATTTGGGAAGGAGATGATGAAGGGGTCCCAGTACTATACCCTTAGGAGTACCACTAGTTTTGTTTTTGTTTTGTGAGGTGGTAGATGATACTTTAAATATATTGGGTTCTATTTGCCAGCCAGTTTGCTATGTATCCTACAACATAAGCATCTACATTTAAGCCTTTAAACATAATTACAATTCCAGCATAGCTAACTGTGTCAAGGGCCTTGGCCTGATACATGTATGCTGTGTAAACTGCAAGGTTATTCTCTATGAATTCACTGACTTTTTCAAAAAGGTTTACTAAATTAAATAGACTTGATCTCTCTTTGATACATATTGTCTCTTTGATATATATTGCTGCAGGTCTAGATCAAATAAGATATTTTAATATGGAGCTTATGAAATCAGATATAATATATTCCATGGCTTTGCAAATTATGCTTATTTAGACTGTGGTGATAAAAACCGCGGTGGTGGTGCTACGGTAGCATTTTTGCCTCACAGTAAGACGCTGTCTGGTTCGATTCTCAGCTAGAGCGTCTATTGCATGGAGACATGCGTGAATGGGCATACCTTTGTTGAAGGTTGTGCGTCAGGACTGGTAACTCGGCACGTAAAACTCAACTACCAATCATTAGCGGACCGAAGTACCACTGTGGCAACCCCTAACCGGGAAAAGCCAAAAGACACAAACAAGACTAATGAGTCCGCAGCTCCTAGGATCTGAGGTGGGGCCCCCTTTATTGTGGTGGCATAAAGATAGCCATTTTCTATACCAATAACCAAAAAGATGTCAGCACATACCTCTGTTTTTGGTTTGAATAAACTCTACTTCGGCTCGTGCTCCATTTGGCTGCTCTCAGTGATTCATTTTCTATACCACTTAGACATACTCCATGGCTATACTTACACTTAAGAGTTTTTGGACAGGTCCAGAGATAACCAGTCTGGTGATATTGATTAACAGCCAAATATACTGCTTGGGGCAGTGGAAGTGACATTTTCAACCTTACCGAATACAGTTTGGATATGATCCATGATAATATTGGAATGTTGGGTGATAAAAGGACTCGGGAGGTTATGGAACTTTAATAAGCATTTCTGGTTATTAGAAGTACCTTCAGCATCAGAACTTTTAATACCATTATGAATTAATGCAGTGCATCACTGAATGTTATTTCTTAATCATCTGATATAGGTAAAAACAGATTTATGATTATCATTGGCTTTGGATATAAATTTTAATTTGCATTTTGGTTCATAGGTTCATAGGTTGGTACTAGGCTATCGGCCCTAGGACCTATACAAGCCTAGCCATAACAATTCTCTGGCTATTTCTTCCCACACTATTTACTTCTCTGGACCCCTGTCTAGCAGGGCGACTGACATGTTCCCTGGGGTGAATTTACTTTCTCCCATCCAGTCATCAAGGTTCCTTTTGAAGAGTGCCAAAGAGGCACTCTGCTTGACATGTATGTGCAGTCTATTCCAAGGTCTGGGGAGTCTCTGGGTCAGGAACCTATCCCTCCAGCATGTTTTGTTTATTGTGATGACAAGGTTTAGATCCCTGGAGCGTGTGGCTCTGAGGGATTGGGATTTCTTTAAGTGTAGCATGTCCAACAGCTCTGGGTTTGACATGGCCTTGTATGTTAAGCAGACATCGCCTCTGAGTAGACAATATGCGACAGAGTATGGCTGGAGTTTTTTAAGGCAGTCAGCATAGGGCATCTGCTTTAGGTCTGTGATTCTTTTAGTGAGATATTTCTGTGGCCTTTCCAGTTGTTGCAGATGTCTTGAGAGGTACATACCAAATGGGACATTCTATTCTATAATGGGGCTAATGAGGTATGAGTACAGTGGGACAATGACCTCCTTTTTTCTGGATGAAAAGCCCTTAGTGATGAGGTGTGCCACATAGAAGGATTTCCTGACTGTTGTGGCAATGTGGTTATCGAAGGTGAGACCACTGTCCACCTGTGTCCCTAAGTCTCTTATCACACTTTCAGTGTTTAGTGTACTGCCACCTATATGGTAATTCACGGGTACATGTTTTTTCCCAAAGGGGATAACTATACATTTCTTGGCATTGAGCTTGAGCCCATGGCTCTGGCACCAAGCATCTGTTTCTGTAAGGCCCTTTTGTAGAGTATCCACACCATTTGAGGATTCAATAAAGGCTCCCAGTTTGCAGTCATCTGCGAACTTTGTTAGCCAGAGTCCCTTAGTGTTGGCCTGTACTTCAGAGAAGTAGATGCCAAACAAGAACGGTCCCAGGACTGAACCCTGAGGTACTCCACTTGTCACTTGTCTGGAGCTGGATTTGGAGTCGGCTACTTCTACAGTGTGGGTTTTATCAGTAAGCCAGTTAGCAACCCATTGGGTGACATAGGGATTAATGCCCAGCTTAGTAAGTTTATTTATGATTCCAGAGTGGGGGATGGTGTCAAAGGCCTTGGCAAGTCTAGATAGGCTGTGTGAACCACCTTACCATTGTCCATGGCTCTGGAGACTGATTTGAAGAAGCCAATCAGGTTCAGGAGACAAGATCAGCTCTTCACGTACCCAGACTGGGTGAGGTCCAGTGTTTGAAGGTTGCCTTGTTTATAAGTTCCATGATAATATGCTCCATAGCCTTGCAGATAAGGCTCATCAGACTGATGGGATGGTAGTTTCTGGGATCCAAGGTGGATCTCCCCTTGTGGAGTGGATCTTCCTTAGTATAGTTGTCAGATGTTTGTTGAACTTTTTGGAATATTTTTTATTATAGGCCATTATTAGTTTTTTCGTATTATAGAGTGGCTTATTTCTACATTTCTCTGTACATTTGGTTTTGTTTGGGACAGCTTGAAAATGTTATTTGTTAGATATGAGTAAACTTCATTAGCATAACTGACAGCTGAGGTTATATGGGTTCTAGAAATCTTGTAGCTGAATGTTAAGAACTTCTCAAATACTTTTAACAGGTTTATCTTCTGAATACCCTTCAGTCAAAATGTTCTGTTGTGGTGGGTTTAGATGCCCTAAAGAGGATTAGTAATTTGTGATTGTATTTGACTAGAGCTGACAGTTTGACTAGAGATGACAATATTTTAGAAGTAGGTGCTATGTTAGTAAGGATGAAAGCAAGAAGATTTCAACCCTTGGCAAAATGGTTACCTATTGTTACAAGGAATTTGGCATGTATTAAGTCAGGCACGTTTTGGGAGTATACAACCTTTGTGTTATATGTGGTCTAGTTAATCAAAAGTTTGTTAAAGTCACCCAACAGAAGTACTTTTATCAAGGAGCAGTTTAGTAAGTATTCTAAGAAATTTTTCATGGTCCTCCAGAGACATAGAAGGTGACTTATTGGGGATCCAAATGGAGAGATGATAAGTCAGCAAGCAAAAGAGAGTAGTGTTGTTGGAAACCAATTCATCCTCTAGTCGGGATGAGTACCTTCACAAGGTGGACCCCGTTTCTCACAAAATCTCACCAAGATGACACTGATATATAGACTGTATTTTATATAGCATGCATCATGGACAGAAGTAGGTTAAAAAATAAAAACATAGCTTAGTGCACAAGACCCAGGATAAAAAAGTGCCCAATCCTGGTAAGCGCACTGGAGCCAGGACTGGAAAAAATTACATTGTAGAATCCTCAAGACATGGAAACAGTCCTACAACAGGGCTAGGCCAGGCTCAGGGGGAGGATGCCCCCCCCCCCCATTGCAGAAGGAAGTATCATTCCACAAAAATCACAAAAACTGATAGGTCAAAAAAGGGCCATAAAGATGATAGATTGGACTATTGAGGATAAGAAAGAAATTATGTATTGTTACTATTATCCAAGAAACCCAGAATTTCCAAACGGAAGATATATAAAAAAATTAAGAGAGAAATTACAGTAAAGAAAATACTTCCACAAGAAAAAAACGGTCAGAGGCTTCAAATAAAAATTTGTGTTCATTAATACACCAGATTTATGAAAAGCATTATATAGACCAAGAAACCTTGGGACATTTAGAAAAAGAAGTGAGTGAGGAAGTGCAAAAATATAAAGAAAAAAATCTAAAGACTTTTGAAACATATAAAATAGAAATTTGGACATGTGAAAGAAAGAGAGATCTGATGTTGTTGTTGTCTTTTGGCTTTTCCCGGTTAGGGGTCGCCACAACAGAACTCCGGTCTGCTAATGATTGACAGTAGATTTTTACAAATACCGAGGTGCCAGCTCGACGTTCAACCTTCAGCGAAGGCATGCCCATTTACATATGTCTTTCAAATGCCCACCAAACCACGGGGAGGACATGCACACTCCACACAGAAGGCACTCCCCGCACTCCAGCCAAGAATCGAACGGGAGAACCTCTTGCTGTGAGGCAACAATGCTACCGCTGCACCACCATGGATATAAAGAGAGATCTGATATATGGTACAATATTTATGCAAAGGGCACCTTTACAACAACAAACTGAAGAACCAAACCAGCAAATGGAACAAGCAGGCACGATGTAGAAATACACCACTTTAAAAGTTTGAAAAACACACGTTCAACAATGTTTCACAAATTAAGTGCTTCCTTCCCCAACTGCAAGGGATTTCATCAGAACAAATGAATGCAACATCCCAGCCAGCAATATTTATGGAAAGGAGAAAGCTAAATTAATCAACTCAAAAAGGCAGCCCCAAAGATATTCAAAGAGAAATACAAGCAAAGGCATCCAGATATGGACAATTTCAGAATAAAAAATAAGATCACAAATAGAGAACATAGAACAGAAGATGAGTAAAGCAGAAGTTAAAAAATATAAGATGAAGTTATGGAATACTTGAAAAGTGAAGGATTTAGTGCAGAAATTCTAACATGGGTTACATCACCACGTGATGAAAACAATGAGTAACCAAAGTAAGGAGAAATAGGAGGAACAGGAAACATCTGAAGAAGAAATATGGGCACGGGAAAGAAAGAGAGATTTAATATGGTGGAATAGTTAAGCAAAGGAGAAAGCAAAACTAATCAATACCAAAAGAGCAGCACCAAAGATATCTGAAGAGAAATACAGGCAAAGGAATCCAGACATGGAATATTTTACAATATAAAAAAATAAGAAAACAGGAAAAATACAAAAGAGGACTAATAATGGGGAAGTTAAAGAAATAGAAACTGAGGTTATGGATTACCTGTGAAGTGAAGGATTTAGTGTAGAAAATCTAATTCAGATAACATCACAGCAGAACAGAGCAATGGATCCTCAAATTAAGGAGGAACCAGTGGAGTGGGAAACATCTGATCAGTTGCCATATGAAGATACTTTGGAGCCTTTCATAGGAAACCAGTACAAACGTTCAGATGAAGTTGCACAGCAAGAAAAGGAACAGGAACCTATGGCAACTCTGATTCAGTCAGTGCTGTGGAGTGATAGGCCAGTGAGTTCCCATATGACAGAGCAATGGATGACACAGTATGAAACTGAAGAGAATGTGGCACAAGAAGATGCTCTATAGAATGCCTGCAGGAAATGTAGAATAAAGAATGTGCCCTCAGTTTAGAAGAAAATGATCTAAGAGAAGAGTTACCTGATTTAATAGAGATGGGCAGACATATCAAGCTCAATGAAAGAAGTAAACTACAGAAAGCAATACAATCCAAAAAGTTAGAAGTTTGATAATACAAATGAACACAGTAATTAGGACTGTCTTTAGAGATTCATGTGACTTAACAGAAGTAAGTAGGGGATATTATTGTGCAGCTAAATTAAAACAGATAAAGTCTTACCACAAAAACACAGGGTAGTAAGAGAAAGGAAAGAGAGAAATTGAATGTCATCATGGAAATATCGAATAGAGAAAACTATTAAGTTATTAAGTTGACAAGTGCCATTGTCAGAAGAGTATAGATGAGGGGACAGATCAGCAAAAATACTCAGAAAGATAGATGTGAATAATAAACTAAAAATATCAGCACAAGCAGAAAAAAATAAAAGATATGCAGATAAATATAAAGGAAAAGTATAAAATAAGCAATTTATTGATGGCCCAAAAAAGTTTTATAGAGAATTGGGAAACAAGGCTAAAGAATTGAAACACCACCAAAAAAGAAGAAATAGATACATTTTGGAGAAATATCTATGAAGATCCAGTGGAACATAACAAAGATGATAAATGAATAGAAGAAGTAAAAGAAAGAATAGGAAGTTCAAATGTATAGAATATGAAATGAAATGATAATAGCCAAAGAGATGAAAACTAAATTACGAAAAGCTCCTAATTGGAAAATCCCAGGCCCAGATGCAGTACCTAACTTCTGGCTAAAACTATTAACATCTTTACACAAAGACTTAGCTATGAGTAAGAACTATTTGCATGTGCACCCCAAACATACACCAGCTTGGAACATGCAAGATATCCTAAAAACTATAGACCAATAACTTGCCTTCCAACAATGCATAAACTATATACTGGAATTGATGCCGACAGAGTTTATAGTTATATAGAAGAAAACTCAATCATGGCAATAGAACAAAAGGAAAACAAAAGAAAGTCATATGAAACAAAGGATCATTTGCTGTTAAGTAAAGTTACAATGGAAAACTGTAAAAAGGGGAAGATTCTCAGTATGGCATGGATAGACCGCAAAAAAGCATTTATCAGTATCGAAGATCCATCCTACACTGACTGATTAAATTCAGCGAACATAAAACAGTGGCAAACCACTTTGCAGTTAAGCCATGATATAGGGGAAATTATTATTACAGGGATAACATTTCAAAGGGGGACATTCCAGGGTGACTCTCTATAACCGCTGCTCTTTTGTCTTGCCCTTAACCCATTAAGCTGTCTACTTAACAGATTAGGTCATGGCTACAGTTTGGCACCCAGAAAAGAATAAAGTATAAAGACTTGTTTTCTTTTTGTAAATGATTTAAAACTGTATAGTTCCTCAGATGAGGAAATGAAAGGGCAACTGCAAGTAGAAAGAATTTTTCAGATGATATACGAATGTCATTTGGTCTTAATACATTTTCAAAATCAACCTTTAAAGCAGGAAAGCTGCAGCACCAAGCAAACGTCAGTTTGAGACAGGAATATGATATAAAAGGACTTGAGCAAGAGGGAGTGTAATTAATATCTGGGAATTGATGAAGGATCAAGAATAAAACATGAACAAATGTGAATAAAACTTAGTAAGGAATATTTTAGAAGACTAAAATTAATACTAAAATTAATACTGAAAACAGCATTGACATCTCGTAACAAAGTCCAAGCTATAAACCAATTTGCTCTTCCTGTCCTAACTTACACTTTTAGAGTGACTGACTGGCCCCAAAAGGTGTTGGATAGGTTGAACAGGAAAACAAGAAGGATTCTTCATGCTCATCAAATGATTTATAAAAATCATTGCATACCAAGATTATATATTCCCTATTCTGAATGAAGTATGGGCCTCCTCAAAACTGATTACATGTATAGATGTGCAACCATGGAACTGCCTACATATCGGCTGACCTCACAAGACCCAAATGTAGTGAAAGAATAAGTCTAAAATGATGCTTAGTTTAGGAGAAGCACATCAGCATCAAGCAGGAATGGAAAGCAAACCAGAAGTAGATAAAAATCAGGCAGCAACTGAATGTGCCAAAAAAAAAACAAAAGAAAGGATATAAGATGAAGAGTCAGATGAGAATGCAAGAAATGTGGAAAATGCATAAATATAGCTGCACGTAGAGAAAACTCTTGGAACAACCTCATGTTGATTAGGACTGAATACAGGAATATTAAGGAAAGGTGAATTTAAATCAAATGATGAAAGATTAATATTAGTGGCCCATGATAGTGGACTATGTACATATTGGTTTGCAAAGTCCATTGATCATGTGGGAGAAAAAGACAAGTGTAGGTTTTGTAAAACAGAATTGGAAATAGTCACCAAATTTTTTGCTGGTTGTGATATACTAATAGCAGAAGGACTGTATACTGAAAGGCATAATAATGTGGCAAAACTGTTGAACTGGGGATTGTACAAACATTATAATACTGAAGTAGACGAAGAACACTGGAAACATGAGCCACAAATCATCAGAGAAAATGATGAAGTTTGTACAGCATGGAATCATTCATTACCAACAGTTCAAAAATTAGACATGAGGAAAACAGATGTAGTAGTCTGTGAAAAAAAGACAAAAGTAGCATTAATCATTGAAATTGCTACACCCAGTGACTACAGTGTCTTATGTACAGAGGGACACAAAGTCATAAAATACTATAATCTGCAGGCAGAAATGAGGGCAATGTGGAAGAAAGATACCCAGACAATTCCAGTAGTAATAGGAGCAACATGTTTTATGAAAAAAAATTTACAGTCATACTTAGACATGATACCAATGCATGTAATTCAGTACAAATTGCAGTAGGAGTCATTACTGGGCACATTGCGGGTGTTTCGAAGAGCACTTCTGGCTAACATCAAAGATTAAAACAATACTTAATTTCCCATCCCCTACACTATACCAACACACCACAAACCCAACAGACAAAACGCCAACACCAAAACACTGACACCACACAAAACCGACAGTCCACATTACTGAACACCATAACACCGACTCACAACACACACACAACACAAGCACACCAAAAACCTTAGAAACCTACACTAAACCTTACATACACAACTATCTATGCACTAACCTTAACCCACACCCTAACCCTAAGGTCCGTCACTATCGCACATTTACCTTACCCGCACCCTAACCCTAAAGTCTGTCACTATCGCACACTTACCTTACCCGCACCCTAACCCTAAAGTCCGTCACTATTGCACACTTACCTTACCTGCACCCTAACCCTAAAGTCCATCACTATCGCACACTTACCTTACCCGGACCCTAACGTCTGTCACTATTGCATACTTACACATTCACACATGTCAAATTTTTCAGCGTTGGAATTTAAAACTGTTGGTTATTTCCGTTGTCAGTCTTCCGGTCTGGGTGTTGTAAATGTTGTTCTTGTATACTGTCGGTCTACTGAAGTAGACCCTTAATTTCATGAACTTTAACCATACCTTGACTTAGAAATGGGGTATTAGAAACCCACAAGACTTGGAGAAATTAAAAAACTGTATTAATAGACAATTTGCCATGTTTATTATAATATGAAGTTCAGTATCTGGTGCTTGTTGGACTCAAGGAAGCTGTCAAGAAATAATTGGGTCTGCAACAAATACTGACACTCTTCACCTTTTCCAACAGGTGTGAATGCATGATAAGGCATGTATAAATGCATGATAGGGCAGGTATAAATGTATAAAAGGGCAGGTGTAAATGCATGATAGAGTAGGTATGAATGCATGATAGGGCAGGTGTGAATGCATTGTAGGGCAGGTGTAAATGCATAATAGGGCAGGTATGAATGCATAATAGGGGATGACACCTGGTAAAGAGGGAGTGTTAGCTTTACACTGAATCCAATGATGCATTGTAACACAGATATAGATGTGCTAAAGTTGCAGGAGAGCCTCAAGATCTAGAATTTTTGCAGTTAAGAATTCTGTAATTGAGTAGATCAGTCTTGATGTGGTCCAGATTGTACATTACTCTAAGTCTTTTTCTTATGATGGAATGTCCAAAATGTAGATTTTGCCTAAAAAAGGCAATATTGAAAGATCAAGTGCAGTAGCCAGTATGCAGAATCTGTGAAATGAAAAGTACAGGCCATCCTTGATGATGACAGTCACATCATCCAAGCTGACACATGTTGGATTCTCCCTAGCAAAACATCAGCTACTTAGCCAATTGTTAAAGTAATGTATCTTTTCTTTTTATCTGGGCATCATTCTGGGTGAGGGTAGGATTTCAGTCAAGGACATAGTCTTAGGTGAATTTGATATGTACATAACAAAATCCAATATGTCTCTGTATACCCTTCTGGACTGAACATCTTAGGTCATTCACACAATCATGAGCCATCAGAATGTCATTGTCATATTTGTCCTGCTGGAGAGGCTGGAGAACCATCATAGAACTGGACTGTCAGCTATAAACCTTTCTCCAGCCTATTAAGTGTACAGTCTTCTGCTTAGTGACTCACTGAGTTATGTGAATATGGTAGAGTTGTGTTAGTGAATTGCTACTGAGGCTCTTTAGTCCTGATGACTGAAGGCTGTAGAGAGAGAGAGAATGAAATTTTGTACAGCCCCAGTTTGTGTGTAAAAATGTTGAAACTTTCCCTGATCTTGCAGAAGTCCAAGACTTTCATTTTATTTTTGTCTCTGCCTCATAAAATGTGTGGATCTCTGTGGAGTCTGAATTTAAGACTTGTATGTGTCAGAGTGAAATTATTTATAATACTTACTCTCTTGGCTACTGTGTGAAACAAAGTTGAAACTGCCTGATTTCAGACAATACCCCTAACTTTTCCTCATATTTTTATAGCCTGTGCTTCATTCTATTTGTGGTTTTCTGAAAATTCATCGATGGTTGTAGTCAATGGATAAGCGGGGTGCTGAAAACAACTTACTCTCTTGTCATTTGCTCAGTATAAAGTCTGGCTTTACAGGACTAGTGTGCAGTTATATGACAGTAGGAATATTTATCCTATGGCTACTGGCTGTGTGAGACAGTCTTTGACTTTGCAGAATGCCGCTGACTTTGCATTATTTTTGTGGTCATTTTCTCATAAAATGTGCTGTTTTCTGGCAAATCATTGAGAACTGAAGTCATTAAATAATGACAGACATTTGAGTTTTCAGAATTCATATCCTTAGAGAAAATGCATACCATTGCAATAGCTATTATTCTAACAATTTTCTAAGTATATACAATACATATAAGAGCAATATTTAAAATCTGTCCATTGTTTATAGCCTTAGCCTCACATTTCTGTTTGACTTTGCCTCTGATTATTGCTCTAAGAGATTCACAGATGTTATTTTTTCACAGTCAGATGTGATGTATGTAACAGAGTGGCTATAACTATAGTCATTAGCCTAGCTTTATAGGACTAGTATTCATTTGTATAAAGCAACTTGGAATAATTTACTGTGGGCATTGTTATTACAATCAGGCATTTGAGGTATGCAGCCATGTGACTGTAAAATAAGGATATGGAGATTGGTGGATTAGTATGGATGAAGTTAAATGAAGAAGGGTAATCTGAAAGAGAATTAGCATGTATATGTTATCCAGAAAATGAAAGTATGCAGGAGGTTCATGATTTAAAAACAGATCAGGACCCGGGATACACTTAATCTGCTGCTGTTGCTTGGGTTGTAGTTTTTTTCATGTAAATTTCCACCAGACAACATTATTAGTGGTCTCAATTTCATATGCATTTCAGTGCAGTGTTCATTTGTCCCTTAAGCTTCTTGTCTGTGTTATACGCATTTTGTGCTGTTTATTCTAAAATATGCCAAGTGTTGAAGTTCTAAATCAAATGCATTGTTCTTCAGAAACAGCGTTGTGTTGGCATCTAGAGACTCAACCTCAAATATAATTCCTGCTATGAGTAACTCTGACAATATATTAAATGTAAATAAGTGTATGCAGCAGGTCACACTACTGTCAGAATTAATTGTAGCAGTAGCTGTGTTTGTGTTATAACAGAAGATTAAAGCCATTCCTATTTACCTTTCTCATGGAAAAAAGAGTAAAGTGGATGAAGATGACATGAAAAAAAAATTCCTTTATTATATAACATTTTGCAGGGTTTTGTATGGCTGCTAGTAAAGAAGGATTTTTGTGACTTATTATTAGAAGAAACTGCTTCTTAAATTTCTTCTATTATTTGATTTTTTTTATTTATTTTTGTCTTAGTGCTTCTGCATTTCTTACCATGATTGATTATAGCACCAGCTTGTACCTGTAAAGCAGTTACAGACAGATTTATCAGATAGTATGATCTAAATACTTGATAATGCACACACTAAATTAACTCGCTCCTTATTTGGATGAATTTTTGGTGAACGCTGAGTATGCCATTGACAGATAATACACAATTGCTAGAATGCATCCATCTAGCTGATGTATCCAGTGCATCAATAACTACAGTGACAGGGAGGTGATAATAGAGAAAAGTATACTGCAGCCAGAATTTTAGGCTGTTGCAAAAATACGTTGTATTTCTTAATGATAGTAGGAATGAATGCAAAACTAGGCCTGTGCTACAGTTATGTCTACACGCGTTTCTGCAAAGTATCCAAGTACACTTGAACAGTGCCTGGGAAATGAGCAGCTCATATTTGATCACAAGCACTGTGGTAATACTCTGATTGTGTTGAATCCCTTAGTAAGGCCAAGATATTCAGCAGGTACTGATAGCCTTTCATCAAGTACTGCACTTATACATGCAAAGAATGCTGCAAGATTCAAATGCTGTGATTTTCTCTTAACAAATCTGTACTGTTCCTTATATAACAGGTGTAGATCCTCTTTGTCATTTTGGATTAGCTCCATCATTAGTCTCACAATGTTTGTATGCAAAATAATGGTCAGGCTGAATGATTTCAAATTATTTTGGGCTGATGTGATGCCCCCCTTGTGCCATGGTACAACTGAAGCCTGTTGATATAGGTCAGGAGTGTGCGATATGCTACCCTTTTGTTTAGCATAGTTGCTAGAGCTTTAGATTTTACTTGATTGTATATACAAAAACATTAGGTATGTTGTTTGATCCCATGTAACTTGAACTTTTAAGTTTTCTCTTCCTTATTTAGTATGTCTGTAATCATATACGGAATGGCTTCCATTGTCAGTTTTTAGGACTCTGCCACAGTTACTTGTTTTATCAATGTCAGTGCACATCACACAATAATAACACTTTTCTGAATTAGCATTCCCACCCTCTGAAAATATATAGATGTTTTTGGGTGTGTGTCTGTGGGGGGGAGTTGTTGGGTTAGGGACAAATTTAAAATAGAATATTACTTCAAGTCTTTTACCACCCCCATCATCTAGCTCACCCATTAGCTCCCCTTACCAAAAATCACTCTCAACTCCTTTTCTCATCATCTATTTACAAAAACACATTAATTTTATGGGGTGTATAATGAATATATGTAAATATGCAATGCTATATATAATGGTGCTGGAATCTGTTTTATACAATCCTTTGTATGAATTTTTGAAATGTATTTTATTTCCTGTTTGAACTTATTCATCTGTAACTAACTTTGCTTCATTATAATATCTTGTACACTTTTGTCTTCTTGCTTTCTTTACTTCTAGGTTGGAAATGAAATTATTCCATTGAGATCATAGTTCTACCCTGGTAAATAGATGCAAATAAATAACACTGTACTGGCATTTTCCATCACCTGCTATTTGATGTTTTATGAACCTAGCAACAAGCTTCCCCATTTCAACTGTATGCATAATTTGCTGAGAATGAGTATTTTTCTTCCCAGTGCATCTGTTTGGCACCAGCCATGTCCAGGAGCCCATGAACAATCATCCACTCCATCTTGCTTGATATCTGTCCAACATATCCATTCAGAGCAGGACCCCAAGTATGGAAAACCATAGTGCAATCAGTCAGGGTGAAGCATGCAAAGAGAAAATCACTGCATACCATTATGGTGAGATTTTAATAAATGTAAAGAATGTTTTAGGTATGCCCCATCCACTTTCCTACCTCAATGGGCAACAAGGATCATTAGGATATATTAGTTAGTGACAGTCCTTAGCTGTAGGTGCTACCCTTTCTGACAGGATAGGTGAACTGGCAAAAATCCACCTTCCCACCCCAGCCAGCATCTCAGGGAGTAGGTTCTTTAATCCAGCCTGAAATCCATGGACCAGAGTAAGCTCTCCATCCCTCAACAACGTGGATCTTTATGAAAAAGCTGTTTGCTGTTTAATTGCCTATATGAGACATGGTTATAAACCCAGTAAAGCCAGGGTGTTGTGTTGTAAAATAAAAAATATTGCATCTAGATACCTATTTAGATGACAACCTAATGGCTTTAAAGAAAAAAAGTTGAAAAGTCATACTTCATGATGTTTTTGAACTTGCTATATTTCCAGCATGATCCTGCATCATTTAGTCCTCTATCTGGATGCAGGATTTGGTCAACATGTAACCCATCTGACAAGATGACTTTTGGACTAAAATGAGACATCTGATGTGACAGTAACTTTTGCAAACCTAACTGGCAACAAGCACTCTTCTCACATGGATCTGCTGCCAGGAAAATTATGTATTTTGTGTGGTACACAGACCTTGGTGCTGATTATTTTAACTTAGGGATCTATGCTGAAATGAAAGCAAAGATACGCCTTAGAAAAAATTAGATTCAACTTCCACTGTGAGCATTTTCCTTTAAAATACAGCTAGAATTTGAAATCTCAATGTCTAGCTTGTCCCACTGACTGGTTACTATTCCACAGTCGACCAGCTCTGTTACTAACAACAAAACTGGAACAGGTCTGTTCCAGAAAAGCTGAGTATGTTCATTGGATCCCTTTTGATCTAGCAGCCTGCTCAAATAATCCCGCATCTGCACATTTGTAACATAACTTGTTTTACAAAAAATAATGCCATGCAACTAGACCTGCCTTGTAACCTCAGATGCTAACATGTAAAACTTCACATATAGCACCATGAATCTGCCATGTTCAAATGAGACTGTCTGCCTATTTGATCAACAGTAACTGAACACTCACATAAAGTCAGACACAAATGTTGTAAATTTCCCAAAGCTAAATATGTTAGCTGAAGTGAAGGGTCTATATCATATTGTCATACTTACTATTCATCGTATACCTCTTCATCGAACTTACTTTGTTGAAACCCCTTTTTGTTGAACGATCATTTTAGCGAATATTTTCCCAGGGAAAAAAATGCACTGGGCCATGACTGGGAATTTGCCCTTTTCCCCACTGTAGTGCGATCTTGGAGTTGTTATATTTATTTAGGGGGGTGTGGTGGGTGCAGCCCCCACATTGAGGGCATGAAGGGAGAAGCCCCCTCACCTGAGTGGGTTTTAAATTTTGTGTTTTTTGTGATGATTGGTAGTTGGACTACTGGTTCTTTTCCCTGGGAAAATGTTCATTAAAATGATCATTCAACAAAAAGGGGTTTCAACAAAGTAAGCTAAACGAAGAGGTATTTGACAAATATTAAGTTCAAAAATATGATATAGACCTGAAGTGAAGGTATCAATGGATAATCAGCCTTTGAAGCCTTCAGCATGCTATGAGCTCATATGCAGCTAATAAGGGCATGATCAGACTCTATGTTTCTTAAATGAGTAATGCTTTCTACTGGGATTACCTGGCAGTATGAATATACTTGAGAACATTTAGCAGACATTCACATAAGAGAATGCATCATGATTACTAAGAAGAAAATACCGAGATAATTTGGGAGAACAGATGGAGTGTGATATGTATGAGGAATCCAGAGAATTTTCCATGATTGATCAGACACAGTAGAATATAGACTATTATTTTGAAATACCATACAACTATTCAAAGATATACCAGATAAATTGTCTCTTCCAGAACAAAGAAGCTAAAAGTTCCACAAGCAATAATAATACCAAAGGAAGATGAGAGGTATGTGTGTCTAATATGCCTTCATAATGAAAACTTGTGAAATAAGATGATGCCACACATGAACTGAGCAGCTGGCTGGCTAAAAGGAAGAGAAACTTGCATTAACAGCAAATAGCTATCCAAACAAAAGAGACAGTAAGAATCAGCACAGAGGATTATATACTAGACATATGTGTTTGCATCATCTCAGCTTTTTTTCATTCCTTATCAGTGCAGTCAATAAATGTGTCCAAAACAAAATTGTGTTGTGCTTCTGTAATATGTTTTTCTGTTTTAATTCAAATGTTTATGATCTTACAAAAACAGATAGAGCAGAAATGGAAAGTTGGTTTCAGTAACACAGAGCAGCATGACTGAACATTCCTTAACACCAGCTGTCCCTCCGAACTAACGCTCACTTGTAAACAGTATGTAAAAGGGTTTTCTGCATTATCATCGGCATATCAGTTTAACAAACTGTTTAGTAATGCAAATGGTAAAATTTGTCTATCTGAAATACACTCCTGCTACAAGTACTAAGTAAACCAAGCAATGATACATTCCAACCCTACCTCCTGAGCAGTGAGACGCGTGTTCTATACATATATATATATATATATATATATATATATATATATATATATATATATATATATATATATATATATTAATATCTCAAGCATAAGAAAGATTAGAATAATGCTATCAACCCTTCTCCAGAGAGTTGCAATTATTAGTCTACATTTTGTCATAATGCTGTTGTCAAGTCAAACCGGTTAAAAAAAGACATTGATTAAACTGGCCCCTGACTTACTTTGGAATGATATGAATTAAAAAAAAATGATTGTCATAGATTTTAATTTTATCTTTCTATTGCAGGCAGAATTCTCTACTTATATGTACAAGGACTTAATTGTGCAAGGCATGCACTGTAAGCACCAACACAAGTAGTGTGTAGATCCTAACTCCCATATTCAGCCAAGAAAAAAGGTCTTCATGGTGACTGTAAACATTTGCATCATTAGTCCCTCTTCTTAGGGAGATAGTTGTATGATATCAAATATATATAAAGAATAACAGCATGACAATGCTAAGGGACTCTCCTAATATCTATATGAAAATTTGGAGGAAGCAGCACCCTTGCAGTCTTGGGACAGGCCATTTTGACACGTAGGGCACTTGAGAGCAGCATTAATTTAAATTGTAGTAGGTACCTTCTGAAAATTATAACAATCAATATGGAAGCAACAACCTCTGGAAAGACAATATTAGTATTAATAATAAGTACAATAAATGGACTGTCTGTGCAAATTCCTAGAGAGAATGATTCATGGCTTACATAAGTATATATAAAAAGTGTACACACCCCTGGTAAAATGCCAGGTTTTTGTCATATAAAAAATGAGACCACAATAAATCATTTCAAACATTTTCCTTCCTTTAATGTGACTTAGAATCTGTACAATACAATTGAAAAACAAACAAATCTGTTAGGGGAAAAATGCAAAAAAAAAAATAAAAAAGTACAATAAGCTGGTTGCATAAGTGTGCACACCCTTAAACTAATACTTTATTGAAGCACCTTTTGATTTAATTAGAGCATTCAGTCTTCTTGGGTAGAAGTCTATCAACTTGGCACATCTTGACTTGGCAATATTTGCACACTCTTCCTTGCAAAAATGCTCCAAATCTGTCAGATTGTGAGGGCATCTCTTGTACACAGCACTCTTTAGGTCACCCCACAGATTTTCTATTGAATTTAGGTCTGGGCTCTGGCTGGGCCATTCCAAAACTTTAATTTTCTTCTGGTGAAGCCATTGTTGATTTGGATTTATGCTTGGGGTCATTGTAGTGTTGAAAGGTGAAATTCCTCTTCATCTTCAGCTTTCTAGCAGATGCCTGAAAGCTTTGGGCCAAATGTGACTGGTATTTGGAACTGTTCATAATTACCTCCACCTTAACTAAAGCCCCAGTTCCAGCTGAAGAAAAGCCACCCCAAGCATGTTACTGCCACCACCATGTTTCACCATGGGGTTGGTGCTCTTTTGGTGATGTGAAGTGTTGTTTTTGTACCAAACGTACCTTTTGGAATTGTGGCCAAAAATTCAACCTTGGTCTTATCAGGCCATAACACATTTTTCCACATGCTTTTGGGAGACTTAATGTATTGTTTTGCAAATTTTAGCTAGGCCTGGATGTTTTTTCTGTGAAAGAAAAGACTTCTGTCTTGCAACCCTACCACATAGTCCAGACATATGGAAAATACCGGAGATTGTTCTCACATGTAGCACACAACCAGTACTTACCAGAAAGTCCTGCAGCTCCTTCAGTGTTGCTGTAGGTCTCTTGGCAGCCTCCCTGACCAGTTTTCATATTGTCTTTTCATCAATTTTGAAGAAACATTCAGTTCTTTGCAACGTCACTGTTGTCCCGTACTTTTTCCACATTTTGATGAGTGTCTTCACTGTGTTCCATGGTATATCCAATGCTGTGGAAATGTTTTGTACCCTTTTCCTGACTGATACCTTTCAGCAATGAGATCCCTTTGATGCTTTATAAGCTCTCTGTGAACCATGGCTTTTGCTGTGGCAGGCAACTGAGTAAATGTCAGGAAAATCCTAATAACACAGCTGAACTTTATTTGGGGTTAATCAGAGTCTCTTTAATTGATGGCAGGTGTATACCCAAGAAGACTGGACGCTGTAATTAAATCAAAAGGTGCTTCAACAAAATATTAGTTTATGGGTGTGCACAGTTATGCAACCAGCTTATTGTACGTTTTTTTATTTTTTATATTTTCCCCTAACAGATTTGTTTGTTTTTCAATTGAATTGTACAGGTTATAGGTCACATTAAAGGTGGGAAAAGTTTTGAAATGATTTATTGTGGTCTCATTTTTTGTAACACAAAAATCTGGCATTTTAACAGGGGTGTGTGCACTTTTTATATAGGCTGTAAAAAGAATCTAAAACATTTTTTCAAGCAAAATGGAATTAATCATTTTATGACTGTACTTCATACTCAGTCAAAGTGGTGCTAACTAAATGACCTGAACAAACTTTCAAGAAAAGTGTGATAAAAGTTATAGGCCCCAGTGTTAAGCTCCTGCAACCAAGGTAGATGGCTTTAATAATAGTAAGTAGCTATCAATAATAACAGAGCAACAACTACCATCCCAGATGGGCCCTTGTTAAAGCTGATAGGTAAAGAAAGGTACTATGTCAGCATGACTGACATCCTGTCTATGCAAACTCTGCTAGGGGAAGAATGCCTTTTCATTAGAACCTGTCAGAGAATATAACAACTGGACCTAGTGGCATACATGCTGTTGTGCCTGCATGTGTGGTGCCAGAAATGGAGTTGTTAAGGTGCCTCTGATGTCACAGTAATGGATGCTCCACTGATATGTGCACTGCAAATTGCAGACATATTTGCCTTTCTTTGCCGCACATATATTTATCTCACAACATTATAACCACTTTCTCTCCAGAATAATACTGCATATGCCAAACTCCTATGTCAGAGTAGTCCATAGGTCCAGTGGCAATATGAATAGCCCTAGTGGTGGTCCTTTGACTCAGAGTCAAATCTGGGGTAAAATCCACTGATGTGCCTTCATGATCACATGAGCCTCTATCAGGCATCTATGCGGTGGTTGTTACCCATTCCAGCAGTGGTTAGACACAAAGTCACAAACTGCTGCACAGCACAATTGATGCATTTGTTGTTCTGCATAGATCATCATGCACCTATAGAGTTATGGCACCATATCCATGCACTGGGAAGCATCCACTCACTCTATCTAATGACCAGCAACATGACACGTGGACATTCAGGAAAGTAATGTCAGGCTAGATCAGCATGTAAAAGCTGTAACTATACTAGTGATACATCTGTTGATGCTACATTGTCTGGGAATGAGACGGTGTTCAGGCCACCTGCAGTTATGTGATAGGTACAGTGAGGCAGGCATTTAGTAGCAAATTCTATATTTTCTCTCTTGTCAGCTTTGCAGAGCTTGCAGGTCAAATCATTAATGCTGATGTTTCATATGCCAGTATGATATAGGCTGAATGTTCAGGCAATGTGTCATCAACTATGATGCAGTAAACATGGATACAGGAAACTACTGCCTTCAGGTTCATGCTATGACATAATCACTGCATATGACCATTATGGGATGAACACTTTCATGTCACTGCAGATGTGTGCTATTATACTGGACAACTACAGGGCAGGGTGACCATGCAGGGGCTAATGGCTATCAAAGTATACTTCTGTAAAACCAAGCTGTCACACTTTCAAGACTGGCTACTTAGCAAATGCACAGTACATGCAAACATGCACACATATGCAAGTATCGGTTGTCACACCCAACCTGCTGTAAAACATCATATGGCATGAACTGTGAAAGACTTAACTTCTATGCATCAATTTTCACAGTCAGTGCATTCAGGTGGAGGATTCCATATCATGTGAATATCACAGTAGCAGAGTTTTCACAAATTCCACATATGTACTGTTTCTGGTATATTCTGATGGATCTTGATTATGGCTATCAGTTGGCACATCCACTTCTGGTGTCCCATTGGCCACCCTAGTGGGTTTTCAGTGACTTCACAACTGCATAATTGTTGCATTTCTATTTCTTGTTTGTTAGTGGACAATGTCCATTGTACTGTATTTGAATGAAATACCAGCAGTTAGCACTGCATATCACAAAATCCACTGTGATTAGCATACATTACAGGAGATGTTGTGCCCCTATTCATGCTACACTGTTAGCTCTAAGGACAAGATTATGTACATAGAATGCACTGGAGCATGCACACTGATATGACAGTAGCTGTAGCTAATTTTTCATATGTGTCTGCTATGAATATTCAGTATGATCTGCACCTGCACCCACTGCATGTGATTGCCATTTGTCTCTATGTATCTGTGCTTCATATATGCCAGTTATTGGGCCACCCATATATTATGGTGTTTTGTTACTAATGTGTCACAGCTGTGGTCAGCACTACCCTAGACAATTGTTGGAATACCCAGCATCCTGTACCAGGGATATGAACTGCAGCACAGACTGAGGGTACTCATGTTGTTTCCGCTTGCCCTATATGATATTGCAGTATATCAAGATCTTTATCAAGTTATACTTTTTCTGTTACTAGATACAGCAGCACATCTCCCTGGTTCCACGTGTTGTGCATTATGCAACACCAGATGAGCCATTTACATGATTTTTCCTAAGAGTTTATTCTTTACATGAAAGGCAACAGCGTCACATGTGAGCAATCCTTGATTATGTTGTACCTATTCTCAGCTGTACCACAATCCCCAGCAGATAACTATACATTATTCTTAGATTTCTAAAGGCTCCAGTACAATTATTCCCCTTATAAATGTATACATTATCTGTACTTCTTGGATAATGGACCTGCATGTTAAGGACGGTACTATGCCAGTTGTATAACAGCTGATAACCAATATATTGTGAATATGCTTACATTTCATGGTAACAGGCACACTGGCAAAAACTGCTATGACATGAAAACTGCATCTTTTTGTGGCTTGGTTATACGACTACTGATTAACTCCCTTTCCTCATCACAATTCATTCTTCAACACCTGCTGTATTTAGTTCAGGGTTGTGAGGGAGTTAGATTCTATCCTCGCACTCAGTGTGGTGCTGCAAGGCAAAGAAACATATCATACCACCAGTCTATTACAGATGCAACCATACAGTCAGACACACACACACAAACACACACAGATGGCTGTACAAGTATAAGCAATTTAAGAGTTGTCATTTCACCTATGGAATGTAGCAGGATGTAAGATGAAACTGGTGTACCCTTCAAAACACAGATGACACAAGGAAAGCATGCAGATTCCACTCAGTAGACACCCTAGCTGAGAAATGAAGTGTAAAGTTACGTACTGTGATGCAGCAGTGTTAATTGTTGTACAACTTTGCTGTCATCTGCAAACCACAAATCCACAAATCTGCACAGCTGACTGTAATACGTGAACATCATTAGTACCTGACATTTGATGTTAGGACAGTAACAATGATGAACTGGCAGTCCAATCTCACAAACAGATGAAACATATGCTGTGTGTTGTTATGCTATGTTGAGGTCAGATACCCACATTCTTCATTGCAGAAGACTGCCCACTTACAACTTTGAAATAAATATTACCACTCCCACTCCTACAAATATTGCATATAAATGGAAATACAAATTCTGATTCACAAGAAACTCCAGTGAAAAATATTTTCTTTAACAATCAGGCCATCTTTTGGTAAACACAGAGAACAGCTTTTCTGAGGCATCATTGAAATACACATGAAGGAGGCCATGGAAAACTTTGCAATACAAAAAATAAGAACACAAAGTGGAAAAGTAGAAAAGAAGATTAGTAACGGAGAAGTTAAAGAAATAGAAACTGAGGTGATGGAGTACTTACAAAGTGAAGGCTTCAGTGTAGAAAATTTAACAAAGAAAGCACCACAGCAGGATAGACATCCAAATTAAGGAGAAACCAGTGGAATTGGAGGGAAGCCTTCTAGCTTATCAGTGGGAGAGGTAAGCACTAGATAGCCTACCTACCACAAGAGGAGTGGTTTCTGGCCCAGAAATTGTAGTTTATTGGCTGTTTGGGCAATTTTTCCATCTCTTTCAACTTTCTGGTTTAAAAGCCTGTGTTTGCGTGTGTTTCCCACCTTTCCTGTGATTAGTCTTGTCCAGATACAGATTTGCTGTATCCAGGACTGTTGTAAGCTTCTGAGCCCCCCAAGGATTTCTGTGTTGGAGGAAAGCCTTCTAGCTTATCAGTGGGAGTGGTAAGCACTAGGTAGCATATCTACCACAAGAGTAGTTGTTTCTGCCCCATAAAGTGTAGTTTATTGGCCATTTGGGCAGTTTTTTCCATCTCTTTCAACTTTCTGGTTTAAAAGCCCACTTTTATGCTTGTTTCCTGCCTTTCCTGTAGCTAGTCTAGTCCAGATGCAGATTTGCTATATCCAGGACTGTTTGTAAGCTTCCGAATAGTGCAAAAGTCTGCTCTTCAATTTTTTCTTTGATCTGCTAGTTCTCTGCTCTCCTGCACTTTTACTAGCTTATTAGTCTAGCACTTTACCAGACATCTTGTAGCAACTGTAGCACACAAAAGTGCTACCAGCACTAAACGTTCTACAAGGAAACAGCTCCAGTACTAATTATTAATGCCCACCCCTCCCGACATGTCTAAAGGTCAGTTCCCTGTGTTTTTTCCTATTAATCTGGTGAACTTAGGCATCATGAGGCAAGGTAGCAACTGCCTCATGTGCACTGACAACCCTCTCCTCTTACCTCCCAACACTCAGACTTGCGAGAGATGCAATTATATATCCAAATTGGAAGCCACGCACTTTCCAGCCAAGACCAGAATAGCTGGCCAAGAGGAGAAGGTCAACACTGGCACCTCATCACATGAAACACATAGACCTCCAGAACATGCATCAGCGCTGTCTTCACATAAAAACACAATCCACACACCCACCTTCACGGAGGTTCTCAATAAAAATCTACCCAAACAGCAGAGACCTCTAAGGCAGAAATGCACTCGACCACCACAACACAACACTAATCACAACACATGACTCTCCTAAACAGTGTGCCACACAACCAAAGCCCCTAACACAAAACAGCATGCCCAACACACTAGTCATAGGTGACTCAATAGTGAGAATCACTGATGTCACTGATGTCACACTCACTAGGTTGAATAAGGAGAAAGTAACAGTCAGCAGCCTGTCAGGTGCCAGGATCTGTCACATAACATATGCACTCAGTTCCTTCAACAACAAGTAGAAATATGACTCTGTCATTGTACATGTGGGTGTGAATGACCTGAGACGTGCCTCCCTGGACTACATGAAAAGAGACATGGAGGAGCTCTCAGATTATATAGCACAGTCGGGTATGACCCTAGCCCTGAGCAGCCTCCTACCATCACCCAAAATAATACAACAGTTCAAGCAGAAAATGATTGATTTTAGCAATTTGCTAAGTTTCTGGTGTCATTCAAAGGGGATCCAGTATCTGTCTGCCTGAGATTACATGATTGACAGACCTTGATGCTTTGCCAGAGATGGCCTGCATCTGTCACCCATGGGTTTCTGGATACTGGCCAAGGCTCTTGCCACCCCATAGTGCCTTTTTTTAGGCAGTGTTCCAAAGATCAAATTACCACCATAACAGCTACAAACAAATGCAATCTGAGGGTCATGCTGCTCAATGCTATAAGTCTAAATCTCAAAATGCACTCGCTCGAAGTACTCCTTAAAATGGAGAACATTGACATTTGTGCTGTAACAGAGACTTGGTTCAAGGCAGCAGAAAGCACCCCTGCACTACCAGGCTATAACTCATTCCACACCTTTTGGCCCCAGAACTTGGACTGAAGCTCCAAAGGTGGTGGTATTTCCATATTCATAAAGAATGCACACACCTCCAGACTGGTAACCCATCATAATGCATCAGAGATACATCAGGTGCAGCTAACACTGGGTAAAAAAGCGATTCAGGTCATTGCCTGCTATAGATCCCCAACCATGTCCCAAGACTCACACTCCACGTTCCTAAGCACCCTGGAGAATATTAGGGTCCAACCTAACACTCTCATACTGGGCAACTTCAACTATCCCTCCATTAACTGGGAAAACTACTCACGTACCAATATAATTGCCCAATGTTTCCTGCTATTCATTAATTCCAGTGCCCTCTACCAGCTCATTCTTACCCCCACTAGAGGTAGAAACATCCTTGTCCTGGTCATTACAAACATGGGTGACCATTGCTCTACACCAATAGTCAACTCCTCCCTGGTTAGATCCGACCACAAACTAATCACCTTGGAAATCCACATCCCTCCCACCCCACCCCCGCAAAGGTAACCACCATGAAAACCTTCTCCAAAGAAAACTTTGGGCTCCTAAAAGCAGAGGTGGCTAACTTCACGACACCCATGCAAATGGAGAATAGTTGCATGACTACCGAATCATACATGAATGCACTGTATGAACATGTACACAAATGCATGGATCTCGCCATACCCAATAGAACCAAGACGCTCTCCTCCAAAAAAAGGAAGCCAATCTGGTTGTCCCCTGCAAAAAACAGACTCTACAACAGGAGGAGGAAACTGATGCAGATTAAGGTGAAGTCCCAAGACTGGAAAAACTCCCTTATTAGCCTCAACAAAAAGATGAGATCCCTCATCAAATCCTCTAAAGCTAGCTATGAAAGCAGAATTGCAGCAGATAGTAAAGACAACCACAAGGCCTTCTATAGTTATGTAAAGAATCTCCACAGCAATGACCAGATTTGCTCTGAGCTACTGCACAATGGTATCTCCTACAGATATTGCCAGTATACTGGCCATCAGATTCAATGCCAACTTTACCCCTCTCTCTCCTATCAAAAGACCAATCACAATACCAGTAGATTGCCAGGGACCCAGTATTACTGCTGCACAGGTTAAAACAGCACTGTTCAAGGCCAAGAATACAGCCTCTATGGGACCTGACAAGATCCCTGGCTGTGTTCTACATGAACTACATAGTGAATTGGCACCTCACTTGTGTGCCCTGTTCAGTCATAGCCTCACCTCAGGCTTTGTCCCTACCGAATGGTGCACTACTACAATCATCCCTCTCCACAAAGGAGGAGCGACTACAAACCCTGGGAATTATTGCCCCATTAGCCTGACAAGTCTTATATGCAAAGCTATGGAACACATCACCATGGACCTAACAAACAAGGGTATAGGGAATCTCCAAACTCTGGACCCCACACAGTTTGGTTTTGTGAAGGGTAGATCATGCCTGCTCAACCTGATCAACTTCTTTGAATCAGTCACCAGAGCTGTGGATGAAGGCAAGGTGGTTCATACAGCCTACCTTGATCTGACCAAGGCCTTTGATACCATTCCTCACTCAGGAATCATAAAAAAACTCACTAAGCTAGGCATCAACCCCTATATCACTAGGTGGGTTGCAAACTAGCTCACAGCTAGAACCCACAGTGTGAAAGTAGCTGATTCTAAGTCAGACTGCCATTTGGCATGTACCTCACTATACACCTGCAACAACTGGAGAGGCCACAAAAGTACCTCACAAAGAGGATCTTCGGCCTTAAATACTTGACCTATATGGACAGACTAAAAAAACTCCAACTATTGTCTGTCTCATATCGCCTACTTAGAGGCGATCTCTGCTTGACTTCCATGTCTGATCCAGCTCTGTTAGAAATCCTACATCTAAAGAAATCCCAATCCCTCCACACCACATGCTCCAGTGCCCTCAACCTCAATACCACAATCAACAGAACAAGCTGAAGGAACAGGTTAATAACCCAGAGGCTGCCCATGCTATTGAATAGACTTCTCTTACATGTCAAACAGAGCACCTCACTGGCCCTCTTCAAGAGAAATCTTGATGAGTGGATGAGAAATAGAAAATTTATCCCGGGGGTCACTCCAGTGGCTTTACTCAACAGAGGCACTGGGAACCAAGGTCAGGTGGCACAATGCCAGGGTAATCCTATGGGCTAGGCTTGTAAAGGCTCCAGGGCCATTAGCCTAGTACACACCTATGAACCTATGAACCTATGAATGGGAAGCAACCAGTCAATTGCCATATGATGATAGTTTGGAGTCTTCCACAGGAAACCAGTATAAACATTCACTTGAAACTGGAAAGCAAGGGAAGGAACAGGAAACTGTGGCAACTCTGGAGCAGTCAATGTTGAGGAGTGATAGGCCAGTGAGTCCCCATATGACAGATCAACAGAGGACACAAGATGAAATTGCACAGAATGTGTCACAGGAAGATGCTATAGAACTTTCTACAGAATGCCTGCAGAAAATGGAGAACAAAAGGTGTGTCCTCAGTTTAGAAGAAAATGAGCTAAGAGAAGAGTTGCTTGATTTAATAGAGATAGACTGACATATTAAGATCAATGAAAGAAATAGACTGCAGAAGGTCAATAAAACCCAAAAAGTCAGAATTGTGATAAAACAAATGAACACAGTAATTAGGAGTGTCCATAAAGATCCATGTGAATAAACAGAAGTAAACAGGATATATTACTGTGCAGCTAAATTAATAACAGATAAAATTCTACCACAAGAACCCAGGGTAGTAAGGGAAAGGAAGGGGAGAAATCGAATGCCATCATAGAAGTATCAAATAGAGAAAACTATAAAGCAGTTAAGACAAAACGTGTCATTGTTAGAGGAGTACAGAAGAGGGAACAGATCAACAAAAATACTCAGACATAATAAAAGCAATGCGCAATATCATAACGGATCAGGATTTATCATGCACTATCACAAATAATAAGTTAAATATATCAGCACAGGCACAAAAACTTAGTAGAGATCCAGATAAATATAAAGGAAAAGTACAAAATATTTATTGATGACTCCAAAAAAAGTTTTATAGAGAACTGGGAAGCAAGGTAAAAGGAATTGAAAGACCACCCAAAAAAGAAGAAATAGATAACATTTTGGAGAAATATTTATGAAGATCCTGTGGAACATAGCAAAAATGCTAAATGGATAAAAAAAGTAAAAGAAAGTATAAGAAGTTAAAAGGTACAGGCTATGAAATGCGATGAAGTAACAACCAGAGAGATTGAAACAAAGTTAGCAAAAGCCTCTAACTGGAAAACACAAGGTCTAGATGCAGCACCTAACTTCTGGTTAAAAGTATTAACATCTTTGCATGAAGATTTAGCCATGAATAAGAATTATTTATATGTGCACCCAGAACAGACACCAGCCTGGTTAACAACAGGAAAAACAATGCTCCTGTTTAAGAGTGAACCTGCAAGCTACCTTAAAAATTATAAACTAATAACTTGCCTTCGATAATGTGTAACCTATACACTGAAATTGATGCTGACAGAGTTAATAGTCATTTAGAAGAAAATTCAATCATGGCAATAGAACGAAAGGGTAACAAAAGAAAGTCATATGGAACAAAGGATCATTTGTTCTTAAATAAAGTCATAATGGAGAACTGTAAAAGGGGAAAGACTCTAACTATGGTATGGCTTGACTACAAAAAATAATTTGATAGTAGCCCACATTCATGGATAAAAGAGTGCTTAAAAATGTGTAAGATACACCCTACACTGACCAATTACATTACAGTGACCATGAAACAGTGGCAGACCACTTTGCAATTAAGTCATGATAAAGGACAAATTATTATTCCAGGGATAAAAATTCAAATGGGAGATATTCCAGGGTGACTATCTGTCACTGCTGCTATTCTGCCTTGCCCTTAACTCATTAAGCTGTCTACTTAACAGATTAGGCCATGGCTATAATTTGGCTCTTAGAAAACAACAAAGTGAAAAGACCTCTCATCTTCTCCTTCTCGATGATTTAAAACTGTATAGCTTATCAGATGAGGAACTGAAAGCACAACTGCAAGTTGTCAAAACATTTTCAGATGATATAAGAATGTCATTTGGTCCTGATAAATGTGCAAAAGCAACCTTTAAAGCAGGAAAACTGCAGCACCAAGAAAACATTAGTTTGGGACAAGAATGTGATCTAAAAGAATTTGAGCAAGAGGGAGTGTATAAATATTTCAGAATTAATGAAGGATCAACAATAAAACATGAACAAATGTGAATAAAACTTAGCAATGAATACTTTATAAGACTTAAATTAATTCTGAAAACAGCATTGATATCTAGAAACAAAATTCAAGCTATAAAGCAATTTGCTCTTCCTGTCCTAACACAGTTTTGCAGTGGCCCCAAAAATGTTCAATAGATTAGACAGGAAAACAAAAAGGATGCTTCATGCTCACCAAATGATTTATAAAAATCAGTGTATACCAAGATTATATATTCCCCGTTCCCGGGCCTCCTTGAAACTGATTACATGTACAGATCTGCAATCGTGGGACTGCACACATATCTACTGACCTCAAAAGTCCCAAATGTATTGAACGTTTTGAAACATGAGGAGAATAAATCTAAGATGACTTCTCTGCTTAGTTTAGCAGAAGCATATTGATATCAATCAGGAATGGAAATCAAACCAGAAGTAGATAAAAATCAGGCAGCAACTGAATGTGCCAAAAAACAAAAGAAAGAATATAAAGTGAATGACCAGATGAGAAGGCAAGAAATGTTGAAAATGCATAAATATGGTTGCAAACATAGAAAACTTTTAGAACCACCTCTTGTTGATCAAGATCGAATGCACGAATGGTTAGGAGAAGCAAATTCAAACCAAGAGATGAAAGGTTAATATTCGTGGCCCAAGATAGTGGGCTATGTACACTTTGGTTTACAAAGTCCATTGAACATATGGGAGAAACAGACAAATATAGGTTTTGTAAAACAGAATTGGAAACAGTTGCACACCTCATTGCTAGCTGTGATATACTAATGGCAGAAGGACTGTATACTGAAAGGCATAATAATGTGGCAAGACTGTTGCACTGGGGATTGTGTAGCCATTGTGGTATTGAAGTGGCTGAAAATCACTGGAAAAATGAGCCACAAAGCATCATAGAAAATGACAAAGTCTACATCACATGGTATCAACCATTATCAACAGTTCAAAAGATAGATGCTAGGAAACCAGATATAGTGGTCCATGAAAAGAAGACAAAAGTAGCATTGATCATTGAAATTGCTGCACCCAATGACTACAGTATCTTGTGTACAGAGAGACACAAAGTCATAAAATAGCAGGATTTGCAGGCAGAACTGACAGCTTCTTCTTCTTCTTCTTTCGGCTTTTACTGGTTAGGGGGTCGCCACAGCAGATCACCTGTCCACTCATGATTGGCAATGGAGTTTTACAGTGTCAAGTTGTCAGCCCGCTGCCCAACCTTCAACAGAAGGCACACACATGCACACACACACACACCTATGGCCAATTTAGAGTCCACCTACAGCATGTCTTTGGGATGTGGGAGGAAGCCGGAGCACCCGGAGGAAACTCACGTGACCACAGAGAGGACATGCAGACTCTGCACAGAAGGCACCCCAGCCAAGGATCGAATCAGAGAGCCTGTTGCTGTGAGGCAGCAATGCTAACCGCTGCACCACTGCAGCTGCCCATGCAGGCAGAAAGAGCAATGTGGAAGAAAGATACCCAGACAGTTCCAATAGTAGTAGGAGCAATGGTTCTTACAAAAAAAAAATCTACAATCTTATTTAGATATGTTACCAATACGGTTTACTATCAAAATGTCGAGATGACTTACCTCGACCATTCACATCCCTGACACAGAACAACAAAAAAGTATCATGCCAATTGCTTAGAATGTCAATTCTTTTGAAGGAAAGAAATGACATTTGACCACTTAGCATCCAAAAAAAAAACATCTTCTCTGAGGTGGAAACATTTCCTACCATTTTGCAGGGAACCAGACCCCCCCCCCCCATCCCCCAGACCTCCTGCTACTTATATATTCTAAATCCAAGATCACACTAAAGTCAGAAAAAATGTTAATTTTCCGATTCTCACTGTAGTGCGATGCACTTAAAAACACTGATGCTCCAAACTGCAAATATAGTCTCCGTATCGATGTTTTACAGTCGACAGGAATTGTGTTCACAGTTTTGCCTCTCTGCCACTCCCTGTTCATCCTTCTCACTGTCGAGGTAAGTCACCTCAACATTTTGATAGTAAACCTTACCAATACATGTAACTCCCTACAAATTGCAGAAGGAGTCATTACTGGGCACATTCCGGGTGCTGCGAAGAGGACTCCTGGCTGACATCAAAGACTGAAACAATACTAATTTCATGGACTTTAATCATACTTTGAGTTAGGAATGGGGTCCATTCAAGTCATGGTATTAGAAACCCAAAAGACTTGGAGAAATTAAAAGAGATAGAGGCCATGAACATCTGATGTTCTCATTTGATGGCTTCATTTCAATATGCTGTGATTCATGAAAGCAAGTATTTGTAAACAGTGATACTATCCTTTGTCATATGTGTAACAATGAATGAGAATTATATGATCACCTCTGCACAGAGCACCACTGAATCTTGGAAATGGATGAGGAATCCTTTGTCTGGGTTCTTCGAGAGATATGTTTTGCCCACTACATGTTTCAGAATATTCCTTTTTGCCATAATACACAGTGCTGCAGATATATGCATGCCTCCAGTGCAGCTAGCAAGCTATAGCATGTCTATGTAGTCACTGCTGCCTACCATATCCGACCCAGCTGACAAAGGAGACACAGAATCATAGAATGTGACAACAGATGTGGGTGACTTGATGCATTTAGTTTTTTTCATTTCTCTACCTTTGAGGTAAGCTACATATTCTGTTTGCAACAAATGTTTCATCTCTCCCTAATGTTTTTGCATTCTATGTATACATTCTACCACTCTTTTTGATATTATGACTTCTTCAGGAATAATATTACCACAGCCTACCGCTTCTATAAAAATAAAATCTTCCATGTACCTTTTTGATGCATTCACTTTGACTCTTTATGTTTCAGTGCATTTTTCTGATTGCAGAAAGACACATTTAGCCTATGTAGTCCACCCTTTAACTGCACTTACCTACTGCATGACATCCATATATCCCCTCCTCCTTACTTCTCCACCAGTCCCTTTCCCTTTGGGATACCACACTGGGTTCTGTTCAAACATCCATCTATAACATTAGCTGTAATGTCTGTTGGAAATATGGTATCCACATTAATTCTGCGGTGTCCTTGATGTGCTTAAACGCTTCTCTGGTAGCTGTGCTCTGCCATCTTTCTTCAAAACACTAGATTTTAAACTATTCAAATCCAGAAGTACACATATAGTATTTTGTGCTCCTACCAACTGTATACAGAGTGGTAACTATTTCTTGTTTTCTACTGGTAATACCTTTTACTGAATATCCCAGCTGTCCACTGCACTACATTCTTGTCTTATTGGGTACTTGTTATCCCAAGTCCTTTTCTATTCTTTTCTTTGGTACTGCATTCCTTCCAGATAAATAATATTTTTCTGAGTCATTTCTTCTTAAATGCAAAATAGATGGATTGATAAAGAGAGAGCACTTCATTTGAACTGCATCCTTTTAGACTGTTCTCCTAGACTTGTTTTGTCCAGTTGCATCATTTATATACTTTTGTGAGTATCATACTGTTCACTGTCATTACATCTTCCATAAAATGCATGTTGTTCCTTTCAGAGCTTCTTTAATGTCAGCTGTACACAGTTCCGAAGGACCAGCAGTAGCACTTTTCTCTGTGCTGCTCCACTGGCTAAAATACATTCATCTTAGTGACTCCATTAACTGTTACCGTGTGTCTCTTATGAAAAGACAGTGTTACCATTCTATAACATCTTGTAAGTCTATCTAATTTATTCTAAAACCTGTTTTGTGACATCATGTCCAATATCATGTAGAAGTGGAAGTAATGTCGCTGGTAACTTACTTAACAACATTCCAAAATGATTTCCTCAGCAGTGATTGTATGAAGTCTCATACACATAAGGCTATTCTACCCTGCAGTATTGCCATATCACCCCATGCCAGCTGCTGGGGCTGGTCATAGACTACCTGATTTGGGGAGGGACAATTCTAGCTCCTTTTGTGCTGCTGTACCAGCACTGAATTCCTCACCTTAAGCCAGGCTTCTATACCTGCAATGAGAAGCACATCAGTCTTGCCTACGACTGGTTAGAAACCTTACAGCTGCACATTACCATTTCTGGGTCCACTTGTGTGTCCTGTAAAGTAATGTCCCTTTTAATGCATGCAGTGATTCTCTGAAGTGCAATCATATTTTATGTGTCAGTTGCTCTGTATAGAAACACACAAGCTGCATGTCCTGTGCACTTTTCTATCTGTAACTGAGTGCTGCCCATTCCTTCACCTGTGCAGGTCTTCCTCAGTTATGTTGCTATGTGTTCCTTTGGTCTCCAGGTGCTGGGACTTTAGACAATGCATTCTACACCTCTGAGTACCATTTTTGAACTGCTTTTGTACCAATATACTTAATAGTCTTACTTCACCAGAGATTCAGTGCTGCTCCTGATTCTGTAGGCCGTTTTAAAAATGTCATCGAACAAAGCAAACATATTTTGCACTGACTAAACAGTTTACATTTGGGTTAAGCCACATCTGTATGAACCTGCACTGAAAAAATATATGAGCATTAACAAATTTAAAATAAATGCATAATCAAATATTAGAAATTTACATGAATAAAGTACTGTCTTATATTTGGAAAATTAGTACTGTATGGAGTGTGTTTTCTTAATACCTGGCATAATATTAATTGTCATACATGAAAAGATAAGCTTGTTTCCTGACAAAACAATGTGGACAAAAACAGAAACTGAAAATATGATAACAAAGAACAAAAGGTATCACAATAAATGTAATTTTATTCATGCACATCAATGGTGAACACTCAGTACCATATACACCAACATTGTCAATAATTTTTTGTATTTATTTTATTTTGAATTGATTAACCGGTGTAGAGCACTGATCTCATTGGACACATTTCTGTCTCAGCCTGAGGAAAACACTTTTTGTTACACAGTAGTTACATGGCATTATATACAGACTGAATGAAAAAATGCAATATATAGCTATATTATGCACAAAGTGAATATTATAGTAGGTTTGAGGGAATAAAGGCAATAGATAAATTAAATTATACAAAGAGTGAGTAAAAAAACACAATATATGTACATGCATTATGTCTTTTTCTTTTTGCTGCTCCCATTAGGGGTCGCCACAGCAGATCATCTGTTTCCATTTCTTCCTGTCCTCTGCATCTTGCTCTCTCACACCAACCACCTGCATGTCGTCTCTCACTACATCCATAAACCTTATCTTAGGCCTTCCTCTTTTCCTGTTACCTGGCAGCTTCATTCTTAGCATCTTTTTCCCCACAGACTTTGCATCTCTCCTCAGCACATGTCCAAACCAACATAATCTTGACTCTCTGGTTTTGTGTCCGAACCTTCCAACCTGTGCTGACCCTCTAATATACTTATTCCTAATCCTGTCCACCCTCGTCACATCCAGTGCAAATCTTAACATCTTTAACTCTGCCACATCCAGCTCTGACTCCTGGCTTTTTGTCAGTGCCACTGTCTCCAATTCATATAACATATCTGGTCTCACTACCCTCTTGTAGACCTTCCCTTTCACTCTTACTGGTACTCGTCTGTCACAAATCACTCTTGACACTCTTCTCCACCCATTCCACCCTGCCTGTACTCTCTTCTTCACCTCTTTTCCACACTCGCCATTAATCTGAACTGTTGATCCCAAGTATTTAAACTCATTCACCTTCACCACCTCTACTCCCTGCATCCTCACCATTCCTCTGTCCTCCTTCTCATTCACACACATATATTCTGTCTTAGTCCTGCAGACCTTCATTCCTCTTCTTTCTAGAGCATATCTCCATCTCTCCAGGGTCTCCTCCACCTGTTCCCTACTCTCACTACAGATCGCAATGTCATCTGCAAACATCAAAGTCCACGTGGACTCCAGTCTGATCTCGTCTGTCAACCTGTACATCAACATTGCAAATAATAAAGGGCTCAGAGCTGATCCTTGATGTAATCCCACCTCCACCTTAAATGCATCCGTCACTCCCACCGCAGACCTCACTGCTGTCACACTACCCTCATACATATCCTGTACCACTCTTACATATTTCTCTGACACTCCAACTTCCTCATACAATACTACAACTCCTCTCTAGGCACCCTGTCATATGCTTTCTCTAAGTCCACAAAGACACAATGCAACTCCTTCTGACCTTCTCTGTACTTCTCCATCAACACTCTCAGAGCAAACATTGCATCTGTAGTGCTCTTTCCTGGCATGAAACCATACTGCTGATCACTAATCATCACCTCCCTTCTTAACCTAGCTTCCACTACTCTTTCCCATAACTTCATGCTGTGACTGATCAATTTAATCCCTCTTTAGTTACTACAGCTCTGCACATCACCCTTATTCATAAAAATTGGTACCAAAACACTTTTTCTCCATTCCTCAGGCATCCTCTCACTTTCCAAGATTTCATTAAACAATCTAGTTAAAAACTCCATTGCCATTTCACCTAAACACCTCCATGCTTCCACAGGCATGTCATCTGGACCAACAGCCTTTCCATTCTTCATCCTCTTCATAGCTATCCTTACTTCCTCCTAGCTAATCCACTGCCCTTCATGATTCACTATCCGCACATCATCCAACCTTCTCTCCCTCTCATTCTCTTCATTCATCAGCCCCTCAAGGTACTCTTTTCATCTGCTCAACACACTCTCCTCACTTGTGAGTATGTTTCCCTCATTATCCTTTATCACCCTTACCTGCTGCACATCTCTACTAGCTCGGTCCTTCTGTCTAGCCAGTTGGTACAGGTCCCTTTCTCCCTCCTTAGTGTCCAACCTTTCATACAACTCTTCATACGCCTTATCCTTAGCCTTCGCCACCTCTCTCTTTGCCATGCACCTCATCTTCTTATACTCCTGTCTACTTTCTTCATCTCTCTGACAATCCCACTTCTTCTTCGCCAACCTCTTTCTCTGTATACTCTCCTGTACTTCTTCATTCCACCACCATGTCTCCTTGTCATCCTTCCTCTGTCCAGATGTCATACCAAGCACCTTTCTAGCCATCTCTCTTACTAGCTCTGCTGTAGTTACCCAGCTATTTGGTAACTCTTCACTGCCACCCAGTGCCTGTCTTAACTCTTCCCTGAACTCCAACTCACAATTACCCTTTTTAAATTTCCACCATTTGATCCTTGGTGCTGCCCTCACACTCCTCCTCCTCTTCTTGATCACCAGTGTCATCCTACAAACCACCATCCCATGCTGCCTAACTACACTTTTTCCTGCCACCACTTTACAGTCTCCAATCTCCTTCAGACTGTCCCTTCTACATAAGATATATGTACAGAATAGAAATCAGAATTGGCATGCTGAAGGACTCACAGTCAAAAATAAAATCAGATCAAGTATGTAGATGGAAGAAGGGAATGAAGAGGTTAAGTGATATGACCAGAGAGAATGCAGCTGCATTTGTAACATGCTGCCTTAGACTTCTGCAAGTTCACTTTAAACATTTACTTAAAAAGCTTTCAGTTAAGGAAATCGACTTAAATATACAAGATACAGTAATCATAACACTATAATATGCTCTCAAGTAACAATAATTTTAAAATTATAATCTTGTTATTTAAGTCAGATAACAAGGATCATGTTTTTCTTTGCTTTCGGACATACTGAAACACCTAGTAAAAACTCTTTCAGTGCATATTATGGACGATCGCACATGCTGTTTACCAAGTCTAACTGCATAGCAGAGCAAGACAATGGAGCACAGAGAGCACAGAATGTTTTTATGGAAAGGTGGAGAGAAATGCTTACTGCATTACACAACAGCCATCATATTATACAAAGAGGCACACACTATGCACAGAACACAAGCAGTAAAACAGTTCCAGACATAGTTGTGCCTGTATGAGAGATTGTCTCTATTCCATGCATTTCATGAGAATACAAACCACTAAAATGCATACTTCTGACTTTTTATCATTGGAAAATGATTAACCTGCAACACACCCATCTCTGCTGTCTTACTGTGCTATTTTTTTCTGGTTGTGTGTGTGTATGTACTTATTTTATCCCTCTTTTATGAAATGTATACATGCTGTTTTTTTTAAACGTATCAAGGTTACGAATAACTTCAGTGGATAACATTGAAACTCATCTTAACACCAGAAATACTTAAACCAAAGCTCTTCCTGTTTTAAGTAACTACATGAATAAATAATATATGCATGGACAAACACCAAACTGCCTTCATGTGCTGCATCATCTCCTACTTCCAATTCAGACTACAGACCTGTACTCAGCCTCATAGATGAGTCACACAGCACAATTTGCCTAAATGATATCATCGCAGACTTTGAATGAACTGGCTGAACTTTTTTAACAAGCATGTCAGTAGTCCTGTCCCTTAATGTTGCTGTTCTTCTTTATTTTTGGCAAAGCATTAGTTCCTGTCCCTAGGCTGTATGTGTACCATATACTACACTCACCCTTTGTGATTATTTATTAACTCCTTACTGTAATACAGCTCATATGTAGCTAGACACACAAACATTATATATCTGTATAGGTGTACTTCAAATGATCTAAACAGCCTAACTACTGATAGTCAAATGATTAACAATCAAACTATGTAAACCGCAAAATATCTAAACATAAATACCAACAGAATCTAAGTTTTATACATATATATATATATATATATATATATATATATATATATATATATATATATATATATATATATGTATATATACACACACACACACACACACACACACATATATATATATATATATATATATATATATATATATATAAATATAACCGTATAGAAAACAATTGAAAAATCTGAGAATTGAGACTCCTTTCTACTTATATATACAAACTTTAAGATTGCATAACAGTGGAGAAAGGGCATAAATGGTTCCCCAGTAGAACTTTGACTTTGTGTACATTTTTTGTTTAGAAATTTTGCAGTTTCGATATTTTGGCTATCAGTACTATGTTGTTTATATCAGTTGAAGTGTATAGATGGATAGATAGCTATAGATATGCCATATGTATACACACACACACACACACACACACACACACACACACACACACACACACACACACACACACACACACATACACACATACACACACATAAATAGATATAGATATAGGAAGAAAGGGAGGCATAGCAGTGGCTGATGAGTCTACTGTGCCATCATGGCAGGCAGTAAGGAGACAGGCACTGAATACTAAGTCTGGTGCTGCACTGGCACCAATCAGGTTTAAATGCCACCACTTCCAAACAAATGTGGTACCTGAGTGGCACATGACACCAAATGTGGAGGAGAGATGTAACCACTGCCTTCAAGAAGTGAAATAATTGCAAGAAAGTGCACAAAAGGTGGTTCAATAACTAGCTTACAAACTACAATCTGCTTCCAAAAGCATAAAGTGAATATGCACTGCTGACTGGGGTGCAGGCTTCCCATGTCCACACCTGGACTGGACTGCACACAGGACTTTTACATAAATGAGGCTCTCACAACTCTGTCTATGAAGCAATGCTTTCCAATAGCCCTTTATATATGGTAACTGCCTTTCACATAAAATATTATTTTCACACACAAACATAATTCTCCAATTCCTCACAGCTTTCTACCTGGAGTGGTACGGCTGCTACCACTCCAAAGAATGTCACAGACTTCCAGTCCCTGGTTGCTCTAAAATCAAGCTAAGTATGAAATACACAAATTGATATGTCTTTCACTGGAAGTCAGCATAAGCAATCTCATGGGAATGTGTGTACCATACAGTGTGTTGACCAACAGTGTAACTAATAAGTTACTCTCTTCTCAGATAAACAACAATGCATAAATATTCTTGCAATAAATGCCAGTCACAATAATAAAGACGATAGTGCACATACAGAGTAATATATATATATATATATATATATATATCCCATATATATATATATATATATACACTGGCACAAACAAGGAGAGTTTTAAAAAGCTATAAACATAAATAGGGTGCATATAGAAAAAAAAATAAGCTAAAAAATATCTGCATTCCTTTGTAGCTTGCTACAGGAATACTGATCTTAAATAGTTAGTACTCTCAGATGGTTCCACACAGATAAGACAGGATCAACATTCCATTGCAGGTTTTCCCCCATCACCCAGTGCTGTGACATTATCATCATCATACCATTGCTAGAAAAACAAGTTACTTTACTTGTCAGGGTGACCACCATCTGGTTTCCTTGAATTCTGAGTACCATTTGTGTCTTAAAGATGTCATTATAGATGTTATTCAAAATATATTCTACTGGTCTTTAACGATTTTTGTTAAATTAACTATAAATGGTAGCATGTTTGAAGCTTGTGTGATGATGTGAGGTATTGCCAGCTATGCCAGGAGAAGTAGGATAGTGGATGTGTAACATATGCCAGCATAGCTAGCTGGAATTGTGTAAAGAATCATATGTCATTTGTATATCAAACTGATTTGTACAGATGCTTCTGTTGAAAATGTATCTATAAAGTTACTTGTATTAAAAATGTATCAACAGTGTATCCTGATGGACAGTAAAAAATTAAATGACTTAATTGAGGCCATAAAGATTGTATCTTACAGTTCTGACCACAGCCAGAGATGAAATGTCTGCGCCATTGAATGGTTTATTAGCTACTGTAGGAAGGCAGGAAGTGTTTTATTGCTTTATGACTTCCAGAAGCTGCAACAGATTTTAGCAAAGCTCTATGTGTATGTATTATTGACACATATATGTTAGATTCTGGGTCATTTGCTAGGAAAGGAGGTAGCATGGGAACCAGAAGTCAGATGACCAGATGTATGTGATGTCATTCTGTAATCCATCACTAAAATGCTGTTTTTAATACTAGATGAGACTGAAGTCTCAGAGCACTGTGTTTTAGAAACCTGACATAGAAGGGTCCCTCACCTACTTCATCTTACCTTGCTTTAGTAAGTGACCAGGGAATAGTAATTCTTTAGATCAGTCAGGAAACTATAGTAAGATTAGTTAAGTACTGTTTTTCTGTATCTGTGTGAATCTATTTATCCATGTTTATTTAATATTTCCTGTGATTGCAACTCTGGTGTTTATTGTGAATAGATATTTAGTATTTTATTTTATATGTAATTTATTTTATTTTTTTATTTTATTTAACATTTGTTTACTGGAAAAGTCCAACTTGTAACAAGGCCAATTTTCAGCAGTGGCCCAGGGAGAAACGCTCAGATGTATGTCTTCTTTTATTATTTATTATTAAATATGTTTAGATTTTTCATTGTGGCTGGTCCTTTAGATAATATTTTAGCCTTTGAGAGTACTTATATATTTTTGGTGATATGTGGCCACTCCTGAAAGCCTTACTGCATTGGTCAAACACTATCATTGGGATTAATATTAATTTAACTCAATATAATTGGGTATCCTTGTAAGAGCCTTACAATAGCTGGCTTTGGAGTGCCTGATGGCAGTGTAACTACCTTATAGTCTGGACATAAGGGAGCATAGCTAGTGAATCTGTGCCAGCCTTTCCCAGGTGTGTATGTGTGTGCATGTATGTGTTTATGAAAATCAAATCTCCAAGAGTGAGTGTGTCAGCTACTTGGAGCAGGGACATGAAGCACTGGTTCCACAGAGAGGGTGCTGGATGACTTGGCTTGGACACTTGGCTGAGGACTCAACTCTACAGTTGTACTAGAGATATTGGGGACCTAGAGAGACAGAGAGAGAGAGAGAGAGAGAGAAATCCAGACCCCAAACTGTGTGTGCTCCCTGTGTGTTCTTAAGGGAAATTGTGCTTCATGCAGAAAGCTCCATCCGGAAATAGTGTGTGTATTTATTTTTGCTCCAAGTGAACGTCCCACTCCAGTGTCAGTGGTGAGGATTAAAGCTCTTTGATTACTGGCACCAAAGTGAAGTGTCACCATTTGAATAGACTCCACACTCCTCTATTTATAGCCTTTGACATCCAGAAAAACACAACATCAAATTCCTACCCTGAAAATACTCACAGCAGATAAACATGAAAGGAAGAGAAATACTAAAACGAAAAAAAGATACATTCTGTTTCAGTGAGCCTGGCATTCTCCCTGACTTCGGAGAGAAACTGAGACAGGTGTGCTAGATAAATCCAGTAAGATAGCAATAACACAGATAATTTTCTAGAGCTGGCGGACAGGCTCATAAAAGACCACCATATTTTAACACTGCTGTATTACATGAAAATATGTCCTGAGTCAGACCCAGAAGTTATTTATAACATTTACAGTTAAACAGTAATATGAGAAAATACCTTTCAAATTAATTTTCCAATTGCAGATGCTAGTCTTATAGGTCTGTAATTCTGTACCTATTTCAGAAGGGCCACCATTACAAACTGGTATAACAAAATCATCTTCCAGTACTTAGTAACTGTATTTAGTAAGTTAAGTATGCCATGAAGAGGCATTGATAATACTATATGTATACTGCATTTTCAAGTATCTGCATGCAGATTTCACCTCAAGTAAGAATTTTTGCACAGTATCAATGGTTACTACCAGATGCTGAAATTCAGATAAGTCAGAAAAGAAGAGGATATGTGCTCTGAATCCAGATTGGTGATGCATAAACTAAGTGTTCAAGTGTCAATTATAAAGTTTAAATGACTAGCTCAGCCAATCCCAACTTTTAAGTGGATCACATCAGAGAGAGTTTTAAACTCACTTTTGCCATACCAGTAGAACATTTCTGACTTATCCTATCTAATAAAATGATTCCTCTTGTAGAAAAATAAAGATGTTCAGACTTCCAGCCTATATCTGAGTAACTAATGAATTGAAACTTGTTTTATCTAACAAAAATATTCTTGGTTTGCATTTTATGATCTTGGGGAAGAAACATATTGTATTTTACACTTCCTCAAGTACTGTCAAAACAGTTTGCCACAGACTATAAACATCTAGATCTTAAAAATCAGATTAATATTCTCTATCCTTTTTGTGCCACCAAATATCTCATTTGGAAGGCATTAGCCTAAGATAAATTATTAACTGGAAAAGTAGTAACCTTGTTGGTTGGTTGGTTGGTTAGTTGGTTGGTTGGCTGGTTGGTTGGTACAACTTTTTTATCTGATTAACATCTTAAAACAACAGATACCATACTAGACGAATGTAATCTAACAAGAAAAGTGAATGGGATAGATCTACAAACGATCGTACCTTTCATGAAAAGGAAACCAGAAAAAAATTACTCAATCAGTGTCAATAATATTTCCCAGTCTGCTAAATTATGTTTGTAAAATTGTTTACAATAATAAATCAGCAATTATATCATGTTAGATGTATATGCAGTATTACTACAATATAGACTGGACATAAATGAAAAATTTGGGAATTTAATTTCCCAAGAAAATCTCCACACAATCTCAAAGTCTGCCAAATGGTTAACCCCTTCAGCTAGTAGCAGGCATAATTACTTCCTCTTTCTGGAAGGTTTATACCTGAAAGGTATTACACAGAACATTCAATTCCTCTGAAAAGTTAAACAAAACAGGCAAATCAGCAGATTTTTGTTGCTGGAGATGTGCATTGTCACAGTCCTAACCTTAAATACTGGCCTAAAGCCAAAGAATCATTAGGGAAACTTTTAAAAGAATAAGCTATTATTTTATGTTTTCTATATGTTTTTTTTGTCTGTTTGTTTTATTAATTGCCTTAAAATGTTATATTTGTTATTGTTATACTTCTATGCAAAATTAATCTGCCACTGAAATATATGGTCAGGGCACATTAAGTAAATATTATGAAAAGTTAGTGTTTAGTTTTAACCATAAAATAATAAAAATATGGATAAATATTTACTTAAATGCCATTCTTCTGTTAAAACATATATACTGAATATTTTTTTTCAGAATAATAATATTATAAAGTTATGTTTTAAAATCCAACAAATAAAAATAAAAAAGCAAGAATCCTACCAATGTAAGTTAGTGAAGTAATAAGGCGTCAGAGGTCTTGTCATTTCATGTAATGAGGCCACAGAATGTAGTATGTCCTAAACATAAATAAAATAATTTTAATATGGCTATCACACCAGAACACTTTAGAACATAATAAAGTCAAAAATAGTGCAAGCTAGTAAGGGTGGAACAGAAGCAGTAGTATTCGACAACACCCCCCCCCACAGTGGGGGGGTGCAGGGGGTGTAACCCCCCCCCCCCACCTAGTGTGGTTTTATATTTATGAATCTCATTTCCCTGAAAGCTTATAATGCTAAATTTCAAAATAGAACATTTTAAGCCATAGAAATGCACACTTACAACACAAATATGTAACTCTTTCCAGAACTTAAAAACTACTTACTTAACCCTCTTAACAGAAACTGGATAATATAAAACCAAACTAGGTGGGGGCTATGCCCCCAACACCCCGCAGCGCAGAGGGTTGTACTTCTCACACCCCCCCTTAACTATATATACTATCTCTAGGATTCAGTGCCAGTACTTCATTTCAGTGATATGAGATTTGGTGAAATGAGTTTTCAGTAATTTGAGCTTTCAGTGATTTGGTGTGGGTGAATTGAAATTCAGTGAAAAGTGTTTTCAGTGAATGAAAGTGAACCCATATACACACACACACACACACACACACACACACACACACACACACACACACACACACACACACACACACATATATATTTTCTTGATGTACTGGAAAATATTAGAGTTCAACCAAACACCCTAATAATGGGCGATTTCAACTACCCCACCTTTAACTGGGAAAACTACTCATGTACCAACTCCTTCACTCAACGCTTTCTGGAATTCATAAACTCCAATGCCCTGGATCAACTTATCCACACCCCCACCAGGGGCAACAATATCCTAGATCTAGTCATTACCAACATGAGTGACGGGTGTTCCATACCTGAAGTCAACGCCTCATTGGTCCGATCCGACCATAAGCTAATTACCCTAGATATCCACATCCTTCCCCACCCCCCATTAAAGAAACCATGGTAAAACAGTTCTCCAAAGCCAACTTCATGCTTCTTAAGACAGAAGTGATGAACTTCATGACACCCATGCAGATGGACAATACAGTTATGACTACTGAATCCTACACAATTGCACTTTATAAGCACTTACACGAGTGCATGGATCGTGCTATGCCAAACAGAACCAAGACACTATCCTCCAAAAAAAGAAGCCGATCTGGGGGTCCCCTGCCATAAACAAACTGTACAACAGAGTGGAGGAGTTCTCTGGTCAGCCTCAGTAAGAAGCTGTGATCCCTGATAAAAGCCTCCAAAGCTAGTTACGAAAACAAAATCACCACTGATTCTAAAGACAACCACAAAGCATTCTATAGCTATGTCAAGAATCTCAATGACAACACTCAGATCTGCTCTGAGTTACAGCACAATGGCACTAAATATACAGACACAACTGATACTGCCAACATCCTGGCAGATAGGTTCAGTGCTAACTTTACCCCCTCTCACCCCCTAAAGAACCCATCTCTATACTGGAAGAATGCACAGTTCCTGTAATCATGGCTGCACAGGTAAAAACCACACTCTCCAAAGCCAAGAACACAGCATCCATGGGACCAGACAACATCCCAGGCTGCGTTCTACATGAACTACAGAACGAACTGGCACCCCACCTAAGTACCATGTTCAATCATAGCCTCACTTCAGGCTTTGTGCCTGCTGAATAGCACACAGCAACGGTTATCCCACTCCACAAGGGGGGAGCCACCACAGACCCTGGGAACTACCGCCCCATTAGCCTGACGAGCCTGGTCTGCAAGGCCATGGAACGTATCATCATGGAACTTATAAACAAAGACATTGGTAATCTCCAAACTCTGGACCCCACCCAGTTTGGGTTTGTAAAAGGCAGATCATGTCTCCTAAACCTGATAGACTTCTTTGAAGCAGTCACCAAAGCCACAGACGAGGGTAAGGTGGTTCACACAGCCATTCTAGATCTTGCCAAGGCTTTCGATACCATCCCCCACTCTGGAATTATAGATAAACTCACTAAACTAGGTATAAATCCCTATGTCACAAGATGGGTTGCCAACTGGCTCACTGACAGAACCCACACTGTGAAAGTAGCAGACTCCAAATCTGACTTCAGACCATTGATAAGTGGAGTACCATAGGGTTCGGTCATGGGTCCACTCCTGTTTGGTATCTACTTCTCTGAAGTACAGGCTAACACAGAAGGTCTTTGGCTAATGAAGTTTGCAGATGACTGCAAACTAGGAGCCATAATCAAAACTCCTAATGATGTGGACATCCTACAAAAGGGCCTCAGAGAGACAGATGCCTGGTGTCAAAGCCATGGCCTCAAGCTCAGTGCCAAAAAGTGCATTGCTATCCCCTTTGGTAAAAACTATGTACCCATGAACTACAATATAGGCGGTAGTATACTTAACACCAAAAGTGTGATGAGACCTTGGGACAGAGGTGAAAAGTAGTGTCTCCTTTGATAATCACATCGCCACAGTAGTCATGAAATCCTTCTACGAGGCACACCTCATCACAAAAGGTTTCTCATCCAGAAAAAAAGAGGTCATTGTTCCCCTCTACTCATCACTCATTAGACCCATTATAGAGTACAATGCCCCTTTTGGTATGTACCTCAGAAGACATCTACAACAACTGGAAAGGCCGCAGAAATACCTCACAAAGAGGATTACTGGCCTCAAAAGGATGCCCTATGCAGACTGTCTCAAAAAACTCCAGCTTTACTCTGTAGCATATCACCTACTCAAAAGTGATCTCTGTCTAACATACAAAGCTATGTCAAACCCAGAGCTGTTAGACATGCTCCACTTAAAGAAGTCCCAATCCCTCTGAGCTGCACGTTCTAGGGACCTAAACCTTGTCACCACAATAAACAGAACATGCTGAAGGGATAGATTCCTATCCCAGAGACTTCCCATACTCTGGAATAAACTACCTATCTATATCAAACAAAGCTCCTCATTAGTACGCTTCAAGAAAAATCTTGATGATTGTATGGGAAATAGGAAATTCACCCCGGGGATCACTTCTGTGGCTCTGCTTGACAGAGGCACAGGAAAATAATTTTCTTGGGTGGCAAAAGACAGGGTACCTTTTTGGCTGGGCTTGTATAGGCCCTAGTGTAGATAGCCTAGAACCTACCTATGATCCTATATATATATATATATATATATATATATATATATATATATATATATATATGTATATATGTGTGTGTGTGTGTGTGTGTGTGTGTGTGTGTGTGTGTGTGTGTGTGTGTGCAGCGGTAGCATTGTTGCCTCACAGCAAGAGGTTCTCCCATTCCATTCTCGGCTGGAGTGCCTTCTGTGTGGATTCTGCATGTCCTCCCCGTGGTCAAGTGATGTTCAAAAGACATGTGTGAATGGGCGTGTGTTCATTGAAGGTTGAGCATCGTGCTGGCACCGTAAAAATCTACTGCCAATCATTAGTGGACCGGAGTTCCGCTGTGGCAACCCCTAACCGGGAAAAGCCAAAAGAAGAACAATATAGATATATATATCATCGACAAACATTCTAGGTGGGGGGCTGCACCCCCACACCCCCCCAACTATATATAACAACTCCACAGTCGCACAACAGTGGGGAGGGGGGCAAAACCCAGGTTTTTGCCTTGAATACTTTTGTCAATGAAATGAACTGTCGACCAAATGGGTTTCAGTGAAATGGGCTGTCAGCGAATAGAAGTAGACCCATATATATATATATATATATATATATATATATATATATATATATCTTCTTCTTTTGGCTTTTCAGGGGTCGCCGCAGCGGATCACCTGTCTGCTCATGATTGGCAGTGGAGTTTACGTTGTCGAGCTGCCAGCCTGGCGCCCAACCTTCCACAGAAGGCACACACACACACACACACACACACACACACACACACACACACACACACACACACACACACACACACACACACACACACACACACACACTCTCACACCTAGGGCCAATTTTTAGAGTGTCCAATCCACCTATGCTGTTTTTGGGATGTGGGAGGAAACCAGAACACCCGGAGGACACCCATGTGACCACAGGGAGAACATGCAGACTCCGCTGAAAAGGCACCCCAGCCAAGGATCGAACCGGAGAACCTCTTGCTGTGATATCTATATATATATATATATATATATATATATATATATATATATATATATATATATATATATATATATATATATATATATATATATAAAATTAGCAGGGGGGTTGGGGGTGTTTTGTTATTTGCATGCTCCAAGGTTATATCTCAATGTACATGTTCAGTGTATCATCTTGCTCAATTATTTTTCACAAAACATCATCTGTAAGCCCTCCTGACACTAGTCCTTTAATCTGCACTACTTCAGCAGACTCACTTGCTTTTTTCTCCATCAAGACAGCCAAATCCTGCACATTTGTAAAATCCACAACACAGGAATCTTTGTTTACATTCTGAAGCTCCACTTAAACAAATGTTTCTCGAAATCTCACTTTTCTCCTGCAAACACGCTATAGCTTTTATCACATCCTTCATGTTGTTGTTTCGCTTTGGCCTCTTCCTTGCTGCCGTAGAAGCCCTCTAGCACCATATAGCAGTTCCAAAGAGTAGAGAAAGTTGCATGATGCATTACCAAAGTTTACTCTGAAGAGAGGCTAATAACTAGCCTAATGGGACTAATTTAGGCAACAAAGGAAGAATAGATGGATAAATAAATAAAAATAAATATTATACAGTTGTTCTAGTTCTGAAGAAACACTGTAATGATGATGTATTATTAAAATTTAAAGAACCATTCTAACTAGGACTTATAGCTGAATTCATTCCTGCTTAGAATATCTAAAGACCAACTGAATTTCAGTTTCCTTATTTTGACCAATTTACTCACCATTTCATAAAGATTCATTGAGTTTCCAAGATACAGTCTGTTCATGAATCATAATCGGCATCTGAATGCCCATTATCTTAAGGGAACTCCAGAATACAGGAAGGCAAAACAAGTCAGGCAATGGATAAATTTATGGGTGCCTGTACAATCATCAAAGTTTCCTTAAAGAAATTGAGGCTGTCACTCTATTTTATTTCCAACAGAAGATAATTCCAGGAGTGACGAATGCTAAGTAATAAAGCCATCCCTCCAGTATGTCTTATTTATTTGTTGATGCTCTGCACCTGTCACTCCTAGGACTCAGGTTACTGGCTAAAGCTCTTGCCACCCCTATAGTGCCTTTTTTAGGCAAAATTCAAAGGACAAAACCACCACCATAACGGGTACAAGCATGCAAAATCTGAAGGTAATGCTACTCAATGCTAGAAGTCTAAACCTCAAAATGCGCAATCTCGGGGCACTCCTAAAAATGGAGAACATTGATATCCATGCAGTAACTGAGACCTGGTTCAAGGCTCCAGAGAGCACCCCTGCAATACCAGGCTACAACTCTTACCACACTTTTCAGCCACCAAACCAGGACCGAAATACTAAAGGTGGAGGAGTGTCCATATTCACCAAAGATATTCATACCACCAGGCTAGTTGCCCAACACAATGCATATGAAATTCTCCAGGTGCAACTAACACTAGGTAAGACTGCAATCTAAACTGTAGCTTGCAACAGATCTCCCACCATGCCCCAAGATTCTCACTACACCTTTCTATACATACTGGAAGTTATTAAGATACAACCAAACACCCTAATACTGGGTGATTTCAACTGCCCTGCCATTAACTGGGAAAACTACTCATGTACCAACACCTTTGCCCAACGGTTATTGGAATATATAAATTCCAATGCCCTGGATCAACTAATCCATAGTCCCACCAGGGGATCCAATATCCTAGACCTGGTCATTACCAACATGGGAAATAAATACTCCACACCTATGGTCACCCTCTCGTTGATCAGGTCTGACCATAAGCTAATCACCCTTGACATCCACATCCTTCCTCCACCCCCAGTAAGGAAACCTCGGTAAAAAAATTCTCCAAAGCCAACTTCATGCTACTCAAGTCAGAAGTGACAAACTTCATGACACCCATGCAGATGGGAACTGAAAGTTCTACTGCTGAATCCTACACTAAGGCGTTGTACGAGCACATCCACTCGTGCAAGAATCGTACCATCCCAAACAGAACTAAGATGCTCTCCTTCAAAAAAGGAAGCCAATCTGGTGGTCCCCTGCCATAAACAAACTTTACAACAAAAAGAAGCTGTTGCAGAAAACAGGAAAATCCCAGGATGCAAAATAACCCCTTACCAGCCTCAGTAAAAAGCTGAGATCCCTCATAAAATCCTCCAGAGCTAGTTACTAAAATAAAATTGACAAATATTACAAAGACAACCACAAGGCATTCTATAGCTATGTCAAGAATCTAAATGGCAATGCTCATATCTGCTCTGAGCTACAACAGAATGGCATTAAATATACTGATCCCAAGGATATTGCCAATATCCTGGCAGATCGATTCAGTGCCAATTTCACCCCGCTCTCACTCCCTAAAGGGCCCAGCTCAATACCAAAAGATTGCCAAATTCCAGTAATAATGGCCACACAGGTAAAAACTGCACTCTCCAAAGCTAAGAATACAGCATCCATGGGACCAGACGACATTCCAGGCTGTGTACTATATGAACTACAAAATGAACTGGTACCTCACCTAAGTGTCATGTTTAATCATAGCCTCACCTCAGGCTTCATGCCCACTGAGTGGCGCACAGCTACAGTTATCCCACTCCACAAGGGGGGATCCACCTTGGATCCTGGGAACTACTGCCCCATCAGTCTGATGAGCCTGATCTGCAAGGCCATGGAACATATTATCATGGAACTTATAAACAAAGATATTGGCAACCTTCAAACAGTGGACCCCACCCAGTTTGGGTTCGTGAAGGGCCAATCTTGTCTCCTGAACCTGATTCACTTCTTCAAATCAGTCTCCAGAGCTGTGGATGAGGGTAAGACAGTCCACACAGCCTATCTGGACCTCTCCAAGGCCTTTGACACCATCCCCCACTCTGGAATCATAGATAAACTTACTAAGCTGGGCATTAATCCCTACATCACTTGATGGGTTGCCAACTGGCTTACTGACAGAACCTACACTGTAAAAGTAGCCAACTCCAAATCCATCTCCAGACAAGTGACAAGTGGAGTATCTCGGGGTTCAGTCCTGGGACCTCTCTTGTTTGGCATCTACTTCTCTGAAGTACAGGCCAACACTAAGAGACTCTGGATAACAAAGTTCGCAGATGACTGCAAACTGGGAGCCATTATTGAATCCCCAAATGATGTGGATATTCTACAAAAGGGCATTACAGAAACAGATGCTTGGGCCAGAGCCATGGGCTCAAGCTCAATGCCAAGAAATGTATAATTATCCCCTTTAGGAAAAAACATGTACCCATGAATTACCACATAGGTGGTAGTACACTAAACACTGAAAGTATGATAAGAGACTTAGAGACACAGGAGGACAGTGGTCTCACCTTCGATAACCACATCGCCACAACAGTCAGGAAATCCTTCTATGTGGCACACCTCATCACTAAGGGCTTTTCATCCAGAAAAAAAGAGGTCATTGTCCCACTGTACTCATCCCTCATTAGATCCATTATAGAATACAATGTCCCATTTGGTATGTACCTCTCAAGACATCTGCAACAACTGGAAAGGCTGCAGAAATACCTCACTAAAAGAATCACAGGCCTAAAATAGATGCACTATGCTGACTGTCTAAAAAACTCCAGCTATACTCTGTCTCATATCGTCTACTAAGAGGCAATCTCTGCTTAACATTCAAGGCCATGTCAAACCCAGAACTGTTGGACATGCTACACTTAAAGAAATCCCAATCCCTCAGAGCCACATGCCCCAGGGATCTAAAACTTGTCATCACAATGAACAAAACATGCTGAAGGGATAGGTTCCTGATCCAGAGACTCCCCCAGACTATGGAATAGACTGCCCATACAAGTCAAGCAGATCGCCTCTTTGGCCTTCTTCAAAAGGTACCTTGACGACTGGATGGGAGATAGGAAATTCACCCCTGGGATCATGTCAGTTGCCCTGCTAGACAGGGGTCCAGGGAAGTAAATATTGTGGGAAGAAACAGCCAGGGAATTGTTACAGCTATGCTTGTATAAGCCCTAGGGCCGATAGCCTAGTACCAACCTATGAACCTATTCGGATTCAAGTCTTTAGTCTGAGTGTTTGTGAAGCCATTTTTTTTTTTTGTAGAGATGTAGGAGTTCAAGGAGAAGTGGGTCCTTAAGACCATGGGATGCTAAATATGACCTAGATCAGAGGCGTATATAAGAAACAGAGTGCAGGGACAGAGCTTCAGGGTTGTCTTGCTAGCAAATGGTCTTTAGCCTGGTGATCTTTTTAGCCAGAAACTCCTATGGTATTTCTAGCTATGTGATTTGCTTGGTAATGTACACACTTAAATGTACATTATATTTTATAAATGGTCTGATCAGAGAACTTCTTTTGAGCTGGATAACATACCTTTATTTATTATATGGGATAGATAAAAAGATTTCCTAGCTATTTTTGCTACATGATAGTCAAAGGATAGGGAATTACCTATGAAGTTACAGTAATCTCTGACAACTGTATTAGTGTGGAGTCCTGTTTATAATTTAAATTACTGTTTACCAAATATGACAGTGCCACACTTCTTTGCATTTAATTTAAGGCCATTTCTAATACACCACTGATTTGTATGGTTTATCTGTGTTTAGAAATAACATGAGTGAATGACAACACTCAGTTTGTAGTCATTGACAAATTTAGTTACCTATATGTCTGGATTGTTCTTTTTGCAGAGGTGAGAAGTAGATGATGACTGGAATGGGTCTCAGTACAGTTGCCTTAGGAGTACTAGTAGTTACCTTTTTGTTTTCTGAGGTGGTAGATGATACTTAAAATATATTGGGTTCTATCTGTCAGCCAGTTTGCTGTGCATCCTACAACATAAGTGTCTACATTTAGGCTTTAAAATAATTCCAGAATAGCTAACTGCATCAAAGGCCTTGCCTGAAACAGGCATGCTGTATACACTGCAAGGTTATTATCTATAACTTCAGTGACTTTTTCAAAAAGATTTTCTAAATTAATTAGACTTGATCTCTCTTTGATACATCTGAAGCCTTCAGCATGCTGAGAGCTAATATGCAGCTAATAAGGGTATGATCAGACTCTCCCCCACGAATCCTCCGTGTAAGAGTTAATAAGTCTTACTCGGAGGCTGCACTTGAACGGTATGACGTCAGCGTGCCATGAATATTCATGAGGGCACGCTGACTCAACCGTAAGTCTTACACGGACCGTGTAGGAAAGCATGGGGCGTGTCCGACTGCCAAGCAGTCTAAATGTCCACGCACCTGCAAGGGTTCAAAAAGTAAAATGAAAACACGCAAGAGCGAGTTCACTCAAATGTCCTTGCACCCAACACCACACTCCCTGACATTGTAAACCCCCATCACAGTTATAAAAAGTAAAACATTAATTTAATTTTTTTTAAATTCCCGAAATAGCTGCCCGTATTTGCGCGTGTGTGCGCGGGTGTGCCCATTGCTTAGCTGCAGTTAGCAATTCCGACATGGAAGAGCATAAGAAAGAATGTTTATGCAAATCACACCAAATAGCAATAGCATAATGGTAGAGTGTTCGCAAAAGAGGAGGCATTCATGGTTCGAGTCCCACCACTCCCCTTCTTATTTATGTTTTAAATCAGTATATGAAATAATACCTGACATATATGATTAAAATATTAGTAAAAAGCAGTGAAATGGCCTATGTATCAGTGAAGAAAATATATATTTTTAAAGGATCCTGATATATAATTGCCCGCAGTTAAGCAGCACTTTACCCAGCGCAATATAGTTGCCCATAGCTGAATAGAGCTTTACCCAGCGCAGTAGAGTTGCCCATAGTTAAATAGCGCTTTAACCAGTGCAATCTGTTTGCGCGGACGTGCGAGCCGTGCCAACCAGGGCACAGTAGGGCAATGTGGAGCAACGTAGAGCAAAGTTGCTTAAACACAGCCACACCCCCTAGCCTTTCTGGACAGTATTAAAATAAAATGAATGACAAGGTTGGAACCCATGTGCACCATAATCAAAGTACTGAACCACTAAGCCATGACAGCTTAAGAGAAACAGCCACTGTTAACATACATATACTTAGAAATGGTAGATTAATCATTACTAAGCAGGTCTGCAGTAAGCCGAGAATTTACAAAAATGGCCAATCATAAAAAAGTGCGGGAAATACGGCATATATAAGCCCCATAGGCGAGAATACTCACCATAACTGATTGTAGCTCACATCTGCAGTTAGAATGGCTGGTGCTGGAGAGGGTATATGCTTCCAAGTGCAATGTTGGTGCATCGAGGAGTCAAAATACATGGTTTGGCTCCTTGTCCACTGTCATGAGTCAAGACTCCTGCAGCACCAGTTCCAAGGGACGGAGTACAAGGCAGAGGCTTGGAACTGGTTAGCTCATGACCTCACCAGTGCCACAGGCATTCCTCGGACTGGTGAGCAGGTCCGTCACCACCATGCAGACCTGAAGAGATGGAAGCAGGACTGCCTGAACCAATGGATACAGGAGGCCCCTGGAATGCAAGATGCCCCACAACTGAGTAAGTAGCCATGGAATGCAGTATGTAAGAATTGATAATTGAGTCTGTATAATAGATAGGTATGTCTCAATTACTTCACAGCTGCAGGTGACCATGCTGCAAATCAGCAAGCCTATGCAGATAGGCTGCTAAGGCTGCACCACCAGGCAGGTTAGTGATTATTCTGCATGTATTGTTATATAAAATAGTGGGGAGAGCATGAAAGAAAGTCTTGTAATCCAATAATACAGCCATAAAATGCCCTGAATAAGTCCTCTGCATGTGCTGTCATATAAAAAAGTCAGAGAGCCAGAAAAAAAGAGTATAGTAACCCATTAAGAAAGGTAAAATATGTCCGGAATACTATCTCTGCAGGTACTGTCACATAAAATAAGTGAGCGAGCCTGAAAAAGTGTGTTCTAACCTATTAATAAAGGTATAATATGTCTTGAATATGTCTTCCATATGCACTGTTATATAAAATAAAGGAGCGAGCTTGTGGAAAAGTGTGTAATGTAATTAATAAAGGTATAAAACCCGGAGTGTGTCTGTGTCACTTACTTTGAAATGTTGTTGTACCCTTGCATTATACAAATAGTACTGTTTTAATAAATGCTGGCAACCCAGAGTTGTGCAGTCCCATCTAAAGTGGGTGATGGAAGTGCTAGTAGCTGTGAAGCATATATAGTCCTCAACAGTCATTTACTGGCTGGCATGCATAAGTAAATCTGGCACACGAGTAGCATGTTAATTTGTTCCCCAGAAATGTGAGTGTGCTTCAAGAAATGCAGGGTTCTGTACAAATTGAAGTGAAAATGTCAAGTGAAAACATCTAGATATGTAGATAAAGAAATATAAATGAAATCAAGAAATATGTAGCAGTAACATCTGCATCTTGGACAGTTAGTATGTCAGATATAGGTCAGGTATATATTGAACTAGCCAAACCCATTACACAATCTAATGCATGTTCGCAAGTGTAATAATACATGTAGGGGATATACACTTGCAGTCACTAGGAATGTAGTGTAGAGTAAAAGTACTTATAAGATGTTAATTAAGGTTTCTTTCTACACCCTACTGTATGTGCATAAACCATGCAATTCCACACCTCAATGGGTATGTGTAATCTCAAATATTTGTTTGGACATATGTCCTATTGTTCTATAAATATTTGCATTCACTTTGATGCATGTGCCCTGTTCAAACACCACAATCATGGTGGCCTATTGCTACCAATCATCCCTGCATGCTGTTGGAATATCCACTGTTGTTCAATATATGCATGTGTTATGCTTGCTTTTCAACTGTTGGAACCTTGGTGTGTTGGGTTAATGGGAATATTACTGTATGCTGTTACAACTAATCTGGAATGCTGTTGTTTATGTTGTAATTAAACACACCTATTCGCAGAACGTATGGGAAGGCCAGTCCCAGCAGACCCACCTGTCCCTCCTCAGCTGGCGAGTGCACCTGGCACCAGCAGGTCCGGTACCCAGCCCAGGCTCCCCTCCTCCGTTGTTCCTGTGCCACCTTCAGGTGGAAGCGCTGTAGGGGATGGGGCTCATCCCCCCGTGCAAGCGTGGGCGGAAAAGGGCCACCTGTCACCTTTTGAAGGGTCCGGGCTGTGGTGCATAGGGAGATCCAGGATTCAGTCACTGATCCCCTATGCCAGCTCGAGGTGAGAGTGGCTTGTCTCACGGGTGAGCCTGCCCATGCTACGCAGCCCCTAGCACAGCCACCCTCGGGGCTGTGAAGGTGCAGTGGTGACTGCCCATGGGTGGGGATCTCAGTTCCACTGTTACCATCTGTGGGCTCATGGGCTTGCGATTTCCAAACATCCATCCCCGTCAATTGTGTTCACCTACCCCATGTGTCATACACCACCCCTGTATGTGTCCTGTTTGTCTTGTCTGTTAACCTCCCCAACCTACCTCCCCAAGCATACCTACTTCATCTATCTTACTTTTCACTCTCACCTGAAAAAAACAAAAAAAAGGGCAATCTGTAACCACAAAAAAATTATGCCCCATACATAGCTGACCATTTCAGACACATGTCCATTGGACATGTAAACTGATAATTATAATTGGCAGTACAACATACTTTGTTGTCCTCACCCCTCTCCCAGGGTGGAAGATTTCAAATATCACTCCAAATTTATTGCATATGCACAGCTGTTGCTGGTAAAGAAATGGGCTGCTATGGACCTTCCCTACACCCGTCCTGCACTTCCCGAGCTTGTTTACCTACTGTCTGTCCCTCTTTGTGCCCCCTTTTTCACCACTTTCCTATCTCCCCATTTTCTTTTCTTTAAAAGAAATTAGCGCAGGGGTTAGCGGGAGTAAGCACATTTAAGCAGTAGTAAGCGGGTTTAAGCGAGTGTGCGCATGTGTGCACTTAGCTAAATGTCGCTAAGCATCGAGCAAACCCGCTCAAACCCACTTACAACTGCTTAAAAGTGCCTTAGTCACTCTATGTCAGGGCCCTTGTTCTGCTCAGCAGCAAAAGAAAAAAACTCTGCTAGTCTCGAACCCCAGACCATTGACACAATAGACGGCATGAATTACCACTAAGCCACAGCAGATATACAAATAACTTGGTGCTGAAATAAATATATCATTCATTACAATGAGGGAATGTAAATGGAAATTAGGAATGGCATAACACAAATCCTGTTCTGTTGGCCTTTACCAGCAGTTGTTGTGGAATTGCATGACATGACTGTGAAAAGAGAACCAGCCAATCTAGCAGGGAATAATGTTACAGTAGCACCTTACAAACACCACACAGTATCAGACCAGGATAAACACTGGCAAAGTTGAATAGGCAGAGGCCAGACTCCCCAACTGTGACTGCTTTACAGGGATGTCCCTGATTTGTAAACAAATGTTAGCTGTGCCCCTCTGAATTACTCTGAAAAGTACTAACATTAGGCAGAAAAGTGGGGAACCACACTTAATGAATAATGTCAATAGGTGAGAGTAGACACTGCTTGCACGTCAGAAAAGGTGTAGTAATACATATGCTCCAATTCCCAAGAAAGTCTCAACTGCAATATGTCTGTAATATATTGCAGGTGTATCTCACTTATATGTACCTTTCACTGAGGCCATTCATATATATACCTGAGAGTATCTGAGGCCTGGCAGAGTCAGAAACACACAGGCATATCAGCATTCCTGCTATTACACACTCTGCAAATAGCTTTGGAAGGAGTTCCACAAGCATGCCCTTATGTAGGAGTACAACACAAAAATATCACAGGATGTAGCCATGTACTGCTAGAAACCAACTGTGACAATGCCATTGTGCCAGTGCTGAAAAGACTGGTGTGGTGCATAGACAAAGAATAATAGGCTAACCTCTAGCTATCATCTGGATATGTCCACAGGTGGGAGCTATGCAGACAGACTACTTGCCTTGATATACTAACAGGTACACAGCAACCCTGTATGTTCAGCAAGATAAACCTTACATGATAATAAAAAATGCTCTTTGCAGTTCTGCACCCCTACCCAATGGTACAACATACCTGTGTATTCAGGAAAAAACAAGGGTGTAGGTAGGCATACTCAGTAATGAAATATGTCCAGATGTCTTGAGCAGACTGTGCTAATGTCAACACAAACAAACCACAAACTGTTCAGAAGTGAGTAACTTAATAATTACAGTATAGCAGTACACAAACAATGTATGTGCCACAGGAATACATTACAATAACCACATTTGTATGGCAGTTAATTGTCTAATTCAGAAAGAAAGCACATACTTCCATTTATCCTGTGTTAGCATTTGGAAGGGTGAGTATGTGTCTACACTGAGAAGTGTGTACTAGAAGCAGCAACATTCAGGTTTGAGTACAACATGCATATCACTGGCTACAACCCTAGCTTCAGATAAGAGACATATACCAACCTTCTGACTGACACAACGGTGTCCAGAGCAAACAAGCATGGGACCCACCTTGGAAAGCTGAAAGGGCTATGCCTACCTAACCTAGCATTTTATAGCAGTGGGCTGCAATCACAGTGAGTACTGCAATCACCACACAGCAGGCTGCATGCAATTACTGAATGGTGGGCAGCAATTGGTGCAGAGGCTGTCACATGCACATGTGCAGATACCTAGAAAAGCAGGCTGTACCTGCTGTCCATACATGAAATAATATCATTGCAGGAACAGGGAGATAGAGAGCGAGAGAGAAACAGAGACACAGATAGAGACACAGAAAAAATAGACAGAAACAGAGAGAGAAACAGAAACAGACAGAGAAATCCCAAAACAAACAACCAAAATTAAAAAAAAAAATAAACAACAAAACAGTAACAACAGAAGGAGCAGGGAAAACAAATGTAAGGTATGTAACTCATATGTATGTGCTGGCATGTAGTAGATGTTCCTGAGGATTACTCTACACACTGCAAATCATCCATATGTGGCAGCAGTACATATCTATCTGTATCTGCACATGTGCATAGGGCAAGGGACATACTGCAACTGTTAGTGAAGGGTGGACACATATATGTCAAAGTTGTTATGTGCATGCAGTGCTGATATATGTCATGTGATGGTTAAACACTGTGGGACTGACTTGTCAGATCTGCTGTGTTACAGCCAGTGAGGCCTGCTAAAGCTACATGGGCTGAGGACACCAAAATGCATTCTGCACAACACTGTGCAATATAATCACATAACTGTACATCCCACAACTGTCGCATAAGTGATATCCCCACCATGAAACGTGGACTGTACATGTGCCTATATGTACATCTATATGTACAGCAATGGATGTGTACATGTATGTGTATGGATATGTATATATATATATATATATATATATATATATATATATATATATATATATATATATATACATATATATACATATATATATATATATATATACATACATATATATATATATATATATATATAGAGAGAGAGAGAGAGAGACACGGGGTCATATGTACTGCAACAGGTGTGTGGTGACCAAGGCATGGACTGTAGACAAGTGCCGATACTGCAGTGCCATTCCTCCTTTCCAAAACATTGTACCCATTAACTACCACAAAAGTAGAAATCTACCTAACACTGAAGGTGTGATAAGGGAACATCAGGTGGACAGTAGCCTCCAATTTGATAAAGACAGTGCCACACTAGACTTGTAATCTGTCTATGTGGTATGTGTCATGACAACAGGTGTGTCATCTAGGGAAATATAGGTCAGAGTTCCCCTCTACTCATCACAATTCCCTGTGTGGTATGTACCTCACATGACAACTACAGCAAGTGGAAAGGCCACAGACATACCTCACAAAGGGTAATACTGGCCTCAAACAGATGCCCTATGCAGACTGACTCACAAAACCACAGATAGACTGTATTGCATACTGCCCATACAAGGGTGACCTCTGCTGGGCATACAGAGGTATGTCAGACCCATAGCTGTGTGACAACCACCATGGCAACATATCACAATCCCTCCGGGCTACATGCTCTAGGGCCCTAAACCTTGTCAGCTCACTAAACAGCACATGCTGGAGGGATAGGTTCCTATCTCAGAGATATGCCATACTCTGGAATAGACCACCTAGCAATAGCACACTAGGCTCCTCATTAGCAGTTGTCATACATACCCCTGATGATTGTTTGGGAGATTGGTAATACACCCCAGGAATCCCCTCTGGGGTTCTGGTTGACAGGGGCAAGTGAAATCAAAGTACATGTCTGTCAAAGGCCAGGGTAGCATATGGCTAGGCAGCTGTAGGCCTTAGGGCCAATAGCATCTCACCTACCTATGACACAATGCACTCACACATGTACTCAATGCAATACTTGCTATGTGAGGTTGAATAAGTGTAAAGCTGAATGTGTGCAAGGTCTGTACAGGTGTGATAGCATAGTGTGAAGTTGTATCTGACATGGTAGTGTCTATCCTAGCTGTGAGGCCAGCAAAATATGTATATGTTATTGTTAGGCAGACATAGTAGTATGGCATATGATGTGATGTAGTTCCTTGTTGATGACTGTGGTGTCCCATTGTAGGCTAAAGCAATACATGTATGCTTAGTGAGTGGTACTGCTGGTGAATCTGACTCCCATATGAACTGTAGTACTACCTGAAGCTGTAGGCCTATACAGCACATTATGGTGTGTGTTCACATTGCTTGGAAACACTGTCTTGTGTGTTTCCTATAGTCTGCACAGAGGACATAACTCAGGCATAAAGCTTTGTAAGTAGTGGCACACAGTACTGTATGGTACATAGGTAAAGCTCATCTGTGTTGGCATACAGTGGTGTGTTGCATGTTTGTCTGATGTGTGTGTAATTATGCCTGTACCATGACCGCAATCATATGTGTGTTACAGGGTATACCTGTGTATCTTGCAACATATATACTCTGTTACAGCAGTATGCCACCTATATTAACAACTGTGCACATATGTTAGGCAGGGCTATGGCATCAACAACTAGGGTGGTTTACTGGTACTACTGTAACTGTACTTTACATTCATTGCAATGGATGACATCTTTGTTCGTGCATTAGCATGATATATACCCCTGTGGCGAGGTTGTGCATTGTGTCACAAACAGTGTGCCGGGTACTGTTGTATGGGGGTTTGATATAGAGAGTGTGCCAGGCACTGTTAGTCAGTTGTGGCCTGAGAACCAATATGTGGTACTGAACGTGTGTATCCTCTGACAGACAAATGGATGGTATATATGGCAGTGAAGTGATATCTGTGGTTAAGGGTGTAAAGTGTGCCACAGGACTCGCTCACACATATTGTTCATTTCTCTTTCAGCCTGATGGCTCACCTACATAACCCTTCTTACACAGCAGAGGAGGAAGAGGTGATCCAGCAAAGCCTGGTGCAGCACTACACACTGTTGTTTTCCAGAAGCAGCCAGCACCAGCATGAGCGTACTGCACTATGGCAAGATCTTGTTCGTCGGGTAAATGACATAGGCATGCATAACCAGACATATGAGCAGGTACGCCATCACTGCAGTGATTTAATTAGTTATATCCGGTGGCGTGCGTCTGATATCCAGAGACAACAGCTTGCCACAGGTGGTGGGGTGGCCATTCACCCCCCCACACCATAGTGGAGGTGTTGCTCCTAAGAGTGGTGGCTCCTGGACAACAACAGCAACTCCCACAGACATGTGTCATCACGGAGGCCAGAGCCATCCTGCATGTTCACATGGAGCGTGCAGGTAACATGCCCTATCTGTAGACTACAGTTACCTGTATTGTTAGATTATGTCTACATGAGATGTGTACTGTGTGTTTAGCAGTTGTGCTGCCTAGTGTTGTGCAATACTGATATTTGGAATATTATCTGTACACTTGTGACTGTCGACTGTTGTTCTACTGTAGTTTAGCAAACCCACAGTAGCAATGACACAGTTGTGGCCACTGACGAACTCTCTCATATTCTCGTAGGTCCGTCTGGTGTGACAGCAGGGCATTTGATCCATGCTGGTGAGTGTGGTATAACTGCAATGTTGGTAATGAAATGTGCATGTCATAGGTGAGGTGTAGGCCATGTACACATAACACACCTACGTATAATGCATGCCGTGCATGTTTGCTGTAAGACGTTGCACAGATCAGTAATGTCAGTAGCTGCCTCAATGACATGCAATACACAGAGCATCAGACACAGTTGTGGCAACACTGTACTGCAAATTGGATAGGCATAGTTGCTACAGCTGTCCACAACATAACATGTTTATCATATGCAGTACACCTCAACATGCTACATATGGCGTTACCACACACCTGCTGTAAGGTCACACTTCAGTATCCCACATGTCATCCACACACACATGATAAACCTCAGGGGTAGAGGCCTATCATGGGGCTGTGCAACACTCTTCAACACATAACACAGTCATGTTAGGCAACGCACCCTATTGGGCACCCACACACCCATGTACAAAGTGGCTGTGTAATTGTGAACATAGCCACAGCACTGCAGTTCAGGTACAGCATGCTAGGCTGTGGTCTGTCACACATTAGTAGCCATTAGTTACCACATGATGCATGATGATGATGGCTCATGGTACTACACCCCATCCAGTTACAGTGACCACAGTACTACACATAGCAGTCATTGCTTTGCACCTCAATGTTGTGTGTGTGCAAACATATGCACATATACACAATATGCATAGCATTTTGTGTGTGTGTGCTTACATATGCCAGTATACACAATATGCATAGCAGTCACCATCTGTACAAAGTGACACATATATGTCCTGGAATGCTATTTGGTGTAGGTCACATGACACACATATATGTGTGTGTGTGTTGCAGTCATGTAGCATGCCATGTCATGGCTGGCACTGACATATCTAATATGTCCCACACTCACCATAACCACCCTTGTACAATGGCCATGTCGAAAATAAAGACATTATTTCCTTACTACATTTATGATAGTAAACCCAGTACTACACATAGCAGTCATTGCTTTGCACCTCAATGTTGTGTGTGTGCAAACATATGCACATATACACAATATGCATAGCATGTTGTGTGTGTGTGCTTACATATGCCAGTATACACAATATGCATAGCAGTCACCATCTGTACAAAGTGACACATATATGTCCTGGAATGCTATTTGGTGTATAGGTCACATGACACACATTGGGTATGTGTGGTGTTTAATGTTGCAGTCATGTAGCATGCCATGTCATGGCTGGCACTGACATATCTGTAATATGTCCCACACTCACCATAACCGCTGTACAATGGCCATGTCGAGCATTTGGATTCCTTCGCGTCTACATGCACCACTCATCACGTGTGTGTACATAGCATGCATGTGCTACACCTGTGCCCAGTATTATCTGCCATGAACACAGACACTGTAATCAGACATGGAAATCTATGTGTCACACAGATAACACATGCAGCCATGGTATGTATACCTGTGAGTGATGGTGCACAGGACATTGCAGAGCTGATAATACTTGTTGTATCCATGTGCACATTGTGTGCCAGGGTGTAGCCAGTCACTGAACAACTACACACATGCATCAAAGCCATGTATACTGTCATTAAATATGGCCATCTACACTCGCACTGCATGGTCGTGAGCAACACATATTCTGCATGCTGACATGTGTGAGGTGACTGTTTGCCTTGTGATACTGGCACCCACCTTCATCCCCTATTGAGTATGTGTTGGATTGCTGGTGTGTGTGTGTATCTGCTCTAGTGAGGAGTGTATTTGTGTGCATGTGTTCATGTGTGCATGTATGCATGTGTGCATGTGTTCATGTGTGCATGTGCGCATGTGTGCTAACATCATGTACAGATTGTAAAGTGTGTTTCCTGTCTTCCTCTCACAGGTGCTGAGTTTGGAATGGCTGAATGCAGCAGGGAACCTGACGTCACTGCCACAAATAGTGGAGATGATGAGACATGTATTGTGGCACAGGCAGGTTTGACAGGATCTGTCGTTGGTCCGCCAGTTGACAGTACACAGCGTTCAACCCCATCTATGTGCACACTCATACTGCCAATACACCCCTCATCACCAATGGCCTTAGCCAAGGGACAGCATACAGTTGGCATTGACCAGGATACTGTGGTACCCATGGCACTTGCATCCCCTCACAGCAGCCATGCCCGTATTCCTGGAACAGTACCACATAGGCAGATGTCTAGGGGTTCTCGGGGGAGCACCGCTGGTCATATTGCCCCTGGCAGATGTGCCCTCACAGGTCTTACAACCTCGAGTATGTTCCGGGCTGTAATGCAGGCACAGGCACATATGGAATGGTACACCAGACAGGGACTAAGGGTGCAGAGGGCCCATTACACTGCTATCAATGACAGCATCCATGACCTTGCCGGTGCCATCCGGAATTACACCGAGTTCATTGATAGACGTTGGGGGGAGACATTAGATGCCCTCCACAATGTGTTTTCCATGAGCCAGAAATTGCGGGACAGGTGAGACGTCGACGCGGACACATGCCAGCAACATCTACAGCTGGCAGTCATTGCAGACGGCCCACAGATCACAGCCACTCCCGTAGTGGCAGTACCAGCCCCAGCAATGCTGGGGCTGGTCTGTCAATTGACCGTCCTAGTAGACCATGTGCACATGGCTCTGGCCAGTCCCAGCAGGGACATGGGTCCACTCGACATACTTCTGCCTTTGATGATAGCATCCAGTCAGGGTTGGTACCCGATACTGTCCGTAGCACCCCTGCCAGGCGCAGGTACTGTGTCCATGGCTGGAGACAGTGATCTGTACAGCCTGGCAGGTACAGTCTGTGGCTGTTCCACAATCTCCCATATATGGCAGCCACATGGTGGAGCTGTGTGCATGCAGACACTCACACATTAACCAAACAACTAGGGCTCACACATACACACACACACACATTACATCAATAATGGCCCATGTTATACTGTTGTTCCTCACAGACACACGCACACACACACACACACACACACACACACACACACACACACACACACACACACACACACACACATGTTGATTGGATGGATCAAAGTCAGGCTCTGGCAAACCAACAACACACCCTGTGCATATGATGACACCCGTGCCACCTCCTGTCATCTGTAACATTGATGCAGGAACAGGCTAACATGGTGCTGATGCACAGGGTGACATTATAGCAGTGTAGCAATATTAGCAAGTTGTCAACAGGAAAGTGTAATGATATCCTTGTAGGTATATCTGAGCAGGCATGATGCATCAAAGCTCTGATTGTCAATGTAGCATTGTTTACACCAGTGTTAGGTCTGAGTATGCATTGTCCGGCCATGTGCCACTTGGCTGAAGTGTATAGTGTTGCCAGCATGTGTTAGTGAGTGGACAGTACGTGTGTGATGCGTGCAGTACAGATTAGCAGGTGTACATCTGTGAACATGGTGGGTGTGCACTGTCTGCATGTATGTGCATAGTGGACACATGGGATGTGTGACATACCCTGTTTTACACATTAACATCTCATAGTATCTCTCGATGGCCAGTATGCATTCTACTACAGATATGTACTAACATGGGTACACATGTGTGTATGACATGGGTTGACACTATGCTGTGGGTGATACTGTTAATATCTGTCAATGTTTTGCATTGTGGTAGTATACACAACCTCAACAGCATGACTATAACCAATCATTAGATGATGTCCTGACAACTGACACACAGTTGTAGGGAACTCAGTAACAGTGGGATCCTTCTGGTACTATACTATAACAGTAACCAGTGGTATTGACCGCCATCCATTCCTAGGATCACACCTGTTTGACATATTGGCCTCTTAGGTACATGCAAACACACTAGGGATATGTCCATCCACATCTGTAAATGCATGCATTGGCCTACAATGCATTCTCTGAATGGGACACATATCCTACACAAGGGTATCATACAGACAGATACCTGTTGTCCAACACATGCTGTATTGCACTAAGCCGACTATGGCATAGTCATCCACATTTACTATACATACTATCCCTACAGTACCACATAGGTGGTAGCCCCCAACATGTATGATGGGTACCAATGTGTACCTACAGCCACATGTTATGTCATCTGTCCCTTGGTATCCACATATCCAGAGGTATTGTGGAGTCCCTCGCTGTTTCACATAAGACATTAGGGGCCTTAATGCATGTCCACAAGGCTGTTGTACACCTATAATGACTGTCCATTATTGCCAGTCGTTGTTGTGTATGAACATGTCTGACATATACCCCAGGCATGTACCCTCACTCACACTACTCTATAGTAACTGTCATGGGTGTGTGTGGCACAGATGACCTTGGCCACTGATCACTACAGTGGCCGACCTTGACACATACATAGATATGTGACCTACAATCTGAAGAGCAGCGGCACAATCTGTCAAAGGAAACAAATGTATTCATGTAGTATGTAGGCTTCACACCTATGTACTAATTGAGGTCACATGTACATATATTTATTTGCCATACAGTTACCTGATGTGTGCAATGCACATAATGTTTCAATCCTGATATGTCATACCATAGTAAAAGCAAAACCCACACTGCATTGACAAACAGTGTTACACACACATACAGCAATTGCAGGTTTCAAAGCCCTATTTAACTTTGTTATGATACCAGAGGGATATGCATTAACATGGCGTGCTATATGCTTTACTGGGTGATTTGTTTTCTCCTGCTATATTTCTAGGATGCTGACATCATCAGACTTTCCAAAGAGGAATGTACCTCTTTTAATGTGTTTACCCAGTCTCCAAAAAGGGCACTCCTCTCAAAAGAAATCACACACATACACACCCCCAGGGCACTCCTCTCAAAGGAAATCACACACATATACCCCCCCACACACACACAGTCAGCAATTGCAGGATTCAAACCCCTACCTAACTATATTATGATACTAGAGAGGTAAGCATTAACATGACATGCTATATGCCTTACTGGGTGGTTTCCTTTCTCCTGCTACATTTGTAGGATGCTGACATCATCAGATTGGACATGGTAATGCGTGTACACTTTGTTTTATGCAATCCCAGGAATGAGCCATGTGGGTTGGCAGGTGTCAACAGCTTGAACAGGACCACATAATTCTTAGCTTGTGTGATCTATCTGTGGACAAATTGACATTCCTTCATATGTCAACACATATTTATGCACAGATTGTTGGTTTTGTTGATACGACATGTATCTGGGATGTTGATAAAGGGCTATTCAAGGTCTATGTGAGACATGTGTAGCTCCGTTCAGTGATGTATGTCCTGGGTAGCTGCCTTGCAAACAGTCTAGCATGTTTAGGAACCATGATCTGCACATGAACATACCACAGTTGGTACGGTTGTGTGTTTGTCAGCTTCCAATAGCTCTGTTTATGACTTCAACCATGATGGACTCCATGGCCTTGCAGATCAGACATCATAGGCTTACTGGACTATACTTCCCATGGTGTGTTGTGCACCAACACTTGTGGGGAGAGCCATATGTTGCTGTAACACATTCAACAGTTCCAGATCCTGTGGAGAGGGTGAGGCTCAACAGACTGTTCAGGTGCAGGGTCTGTTTGTTCTGTAGTTCATTCATGACACATATAGGGAAACATTGTAATCCAATTGCTGCCATGCTTTCGGCTTTAGGGGGAGCTGTTCACCCATTCTACATGTGATATCTCCAGGTATGATGATAGGGACTTTCGTCAGTTGGAGGTAGGTATGTATATAGGGACCTGTCTGACAGGATGTTGGCATTGTCAGTCAGGTACAGTTGGCCCTGACTCAGGACATATATGAGTGTATATTGCTATTTATGACATAGCTGAAGCAGGTATCATGATTCTGTCTGGACTCCTTTGCAGCTACTCTTTATAAAACACTGACAAACCTGAGCAATAATCCCTGTTATACTCTTTTACACACTTAGCACCCTACTGATCCTTTGTGATCAGTCTACAGAGTATGTCATCATAATATCCTGGCATGTCCAGGGGTCGGTTTTGTGTGTACTCTCCAGTCCAGTTGGTAAATATTGTGATTTTGACACAATGTCACAACTGCCTCTTGTACACAGACAACCCTCTCCTTCTCCCAACAAATTCAGATATATGTGAGAGATGCAACTATATAGACATACAGGAGGCTGAGCTCTCTCGACCCATGACTGGCACAGTCTATCAGGTGGTGAAGGTCACCACACATACCACATATCAGTCTCACATAAACCTATAGCGACAGCAATCAAACCACATTATCACACATAAACATACTCAGAGGCTCTAAATAAACTCTGCCTAAGTAGCAGAGACCTCCAAAGCAGACACACAAACAACTGCTACCCCACTACAATACCCACATATCACATAGTTCAGAATGTCAGTGTGCCACACAGTCACTGCCCTTTGGGCTAAACAACACACCTAATACACTTGTAATAGGTGACACTTATTGTCAGACACACTGACATCTCACTCACCAGGCCAAACAAGGGGATGGTCACTTTGAGCTGTCTGTCGGGTGCCAGGATCCGCCACATAACACATGCACTCAGGTCACTCCAAAGCAAGTACAGAAATGGCTCCATCATTGTCCATGCTGATGCGTAAACCTCAGTATGACCCTGACCTTGTGTAGCATCTTACACTCACCAAGTATGATGTCACAGTATACAGACAAACTGATCACGTTTAACAGTTGGCTAACATGCTGGTGTCATTCAAAGGGGATCTAGTGTCTGTCAGCCTGGGGTGACATGCTCAACATGCCACGTAGCTTCACTATGGACAGCTTGCACCTGTCACCCTTGGACTTTTGAATACTGGCTAAGGCTCTTGCTACCACCATAGTGCCATTTTTAAGCGGGGCTCAAAAGACAAACCCACCACCATAGATGTTACAGAGTAAATGAAACTAAGGGTAATGCTGCTCAACACCAGATGTGTTACCCTCAAATTGCGCCCACTCAGGACTCTCCTCAGTATGGAGAATAGCGATATCTTTGCACTAACAGATGCCTGGTTCAGGCTCACAAATGCACACCAGCACTACCAGGTTATATTTCATACCATGCTTTCTGACCACAAGACTCGGAACGGACAACACAAATAGGGGGAGTATCCATATACATCACAGATACACACACCTCCGGGTTAGTAACACTGCACAAAGCATCACAGACCAGACATATGCAACTAACATTGTGCAAAACTGCCTTTCAGTTTGTTGCCTACTACAGACCACCCTCCCAAACTCAGGAACCACACTCAGCTTTCCTGAGAACACTGGAGAATATGAAGGTCTCCCCAAACACCATTATATTAGGTGACTTCAAATACCCAAACATTGACTGGGGAAACTACTCAAGCCCCAACACCCTCACCCAACAGTTGCTACTATTTGTAAACTCCTATGCTATGGCACAACCAGTCACCACACCCACAAGAGGGGAAAACATATTGGACCTGATCATCACCAACATGGGGACTCTATGTTCCACACCAGCGATATACCCCTCATTGGTAAGGTCAGAACATACATTTATTTCACTGGACATCCATATGCCATCCCCACACCCATCCTGGGTAATCTTGGTGAACTTCTCAAAAGCAAACTTCTCACTTCTCCAAACCAAGGTGGTATCCTTCAGAGATCCTGGGACAGTGGTAAATACAGCTCAGACTGCTGAATCCTTTACATACACATTCTATGGACACCTAGTGGACTGCATGGATCGTGCTATCCCAAATAACAACAAGACTCACTCCTCTAATGGCAGGGGACCTGTCTGGTAGACCTCGGCCATTAATAAACTATACAACGAAAGGAGGAAGCTACTACATGATAGAGCACAATCCCAGACAGGGAAGGCATCTGTGATCTGTACTAGCAGACAGCTATGATCACTCATGAATTTATCTAAGACCCGTTTCTACTGGACAATTGCACCAGACACGTCGGACTATCACACGGCCTTTTTCAGTTATGTCAGGAACCTGGGTGGACACTCACTGATATGATGTGAAGTTACTGTATACTGACTAAACATACCCTGAACCCACTGACATTGCCAACATCCTGGCAAACAGGTTCAGTACAGATGTCTACCTCCATCCCCCCTAAGGAGCAACTATCCATCCCAACAGAGTGTAACCTTCCTGACATCACAAATAAACAGGTGAGTGCTGCCCTCCCCAAAGCGAACAACACAGCATCAATGGGACCAGATGGTGTCCCAGTCTGTGTCTTACACGAGCGTCATGACAAACGTAACCCTCACATTATGTCACTGTTCAATATCAGAGTTACTACAGGATATGTACCCAAGGAATGGTGTACAGCGACAGTGGTCCTGCTCCACAGAGTTGGTGCCACAACGGACCACAGACAATATTGCCCTATAAGCCTAACTAGCCTGTTCTGCAAAGCTATTGAGCGTATTGGCATGGGACTCATACACATAGACATTGGGAACCTACAGACACTGTGTCCTACACATTTCAGCATTGTTGTGGGCAGATCTTGCCTTTTGAACCTGTTCGTATTCTTTAAACAGTTACCAGGTCCATTGACGTAGGGACAGTTGTCCACACAGCCTACCTGGACCTTGAAAAACCCTTCAACACAATACCTCACTCGGCCATATGCATAGGCTCACCAGCGTCGATATCGACACATATCTCACACAATGGATTGCTACATGGATCAGGGATAGCACCCACATGGTCAGTATTGCAGGTGCCATGTCTGACTATACACCAGTTACACATGGCATCCCACAAGGCTCAGTCCTGGGACCTCTCTTGTTCAGTATATATTTGTCTGACGTACAGGCTAACACAGGAGGAATATGGCTGACCATGTTCGCAGATGACTGCAAACTGTGTGCCATAATCAACTCTCCAGCTGACACATGCTTACTCAAACAGGGTCTTACAGAGATGGATGACTGGTGCCTGAGCCATGGCCTACAGCTAAATGCCATTAGTTGCATAGTCATCCCCTTTGGGAATAATAGCATGCCCACACATTACCACATAGGTAGTAATCAATTACATATGGTAGGAGTTGTTAGGGGTTTGGGGACACAACTTGTTCGTACTGTTGCCTTTGACAATCACATTGTCAAAGTGGTTAGACAGACCTTCTATATAGCCCACCTTATCCCATATGGTTTCACATCTAGATCAAGTGAGGTCATTGTACCCCTATACTCATCACGACCATGCTTGGTTACAATGCCACACTTGGGATGTACCTTACCCGACACCTGTAGTGACTGTAATGGCCACAAAAGTTCCTCAACAAGCAGATCTAGGGACTCACACGGATGCCCTGCACAGTTCGGATACAGTAACTCCAGCTCTACTCAGTCACTTACCGCCTACTCGGATGTGATGTGTGCCTGTTGTTTATGGAAATACCCAACCCAGAATTAATGGACATGCTCCACCTCAGGATATCCGACCCCCATGGAGCTACACACTCCAGGGACATATACCTCAGCACAGATGTTAATAGGACATGCTGGAGGGACAGATTCTTATCCCAGAGGCTCCACTCACTCTTGATTGTAATCCCGGTTTCGCATAGGCAGAGCCACCCACTGACCACCTACAGGAGACATCTTGACAACTGGATGGGTGATCGTATGTTTACCCCTGGGATATCTTCTGGGTCCCTGCTAGACAAAGGCACACTAGACTAAATGTAAATGGGCTATCTTGTGTGACCTACTATTCACAGGCACAGTGTAGTAATCTGACAGGGTTGTGAAAGCCAAACACACTCTGGCTAGGCTTGCACATGCCCTAGGGCAGATAGCCTAGTATCAACCTCTGAACCTATGATAATATTCGGGATGCACAATGTTTATTGCTGATACTGTTAGCAGGTTTTTATCGTCTTTGCTTTCCCAGTTTCTATGAACAACTTAGGTATCTGCAGAACATATTTGATTATGACAGGGTTCCACTATATTATATATGTGTCTGTTGTCATATAACTGTGTGCACAGGGTGGATTGCTGGATAGTGAGAGGTTCCTGGGTTAACACATGCAACTGCCAGATATGTGTGGCCCATTGCTGTACTCAGACATGACTTAAGTGTGTGAGCATGCCCAGTTCAGGCTTTCCGTGTTTTGTTGCCTGACATTTGTCTCATTTATTCAAGTGTGTGAGCATGCCCAGTGTGACCTTTCAGTATGTTGCTGTCTGAGGTCCACTACATTTGTTGATGTGTGTGAACATGACCAATATTAACATTTATACTGTGTGTGTGCTGAAAGTCAGGTTCTGTTCTTACTGCAGGACTCACCTTTGTGTCATAACTCAATAGGGATTATGCTGTGCCTGCAGGGTTTCCATGAGATACTTTGCATAGACTTATCAACATTTCTTCATACAGGCTGACCACTGCAATACTGTCATGGTTTAGTGGTTCAGTACTATGACTATAGTGCACAGTATATTTTCATACTGAGCAGACCAGACTGCTTAAGGGCCAGTAGAGCAAATATAAGCATGTTGGCTTTTGTTCATCTATGCCCTACTTAGATCAAGCTTATCCGACATTGCTCAATATTAACCAACATTGCTGGACGTTGCCCAGTATTACTCAACATTGACCGCAGTTGTGCTAGTTGGTGTGTGTGATTTTGTTTACATATACTACATGGTGGTAAATGCTGTTTAGCACTGCTTTATATTGCTTAACACATGGCAATCATGCCTCAGGTGGTGTTGCAGGGCTGCCTATGTCAGATGCACATACTACACTCCCTATACATGTTTGAAAGGAGGTAGTGTCAACTTAGGCATCCCTTTTATTATATGTGCGAGTCAGAGAGAGGTATAATTTCCAGAGTTCCTACTGAGCCATTGTATGTGCTATGCGTTGCCTCTTTGCCAAGGCCAAAGCATACTGGGCACGCCTCCTTCTGCCTACTGGGGCAGGCTCAGGTTGTTAATCCTCCGAGTCATGATCTGCCTGTGATGGCCTTGGCAATGGTGGGGGGCTGACTGGCCGAGGCCTATGCTGGTCCTGCTGCAGCTGTTTTCACAGGATCATATTATGTAGCATAGCACATACCATGACAATTTGGGTTCATGTAGTTGGTGAGTACTGCAAGGCTCCACCAGATGTGTCCAGGCACCGGAACCGTGACTTGAGCAGCCCAAACACACGCTCGATTACATTTCGTGTTTGTGCGTGTACCTCATTATGGCATTCCTGTTCAGGTGTGTGTGCGTTTCTGATGGGTATCATCAGCCATGGCTCCAGTGCATAGCCAGCATCCCCCACTAGGTGACCATGTGGGATGTCCCCGTTGGCAAATGTCTGATACAGCTGCATCAGATGCCAGATATGGGAATCATGGTAGCTTCCAGGGCAGCCAGCACACACATTCAGTATTATGCCCTGGGCATCACACATGACCTGGCAGTTGATGGAGGGGAAGCCCTTGCGGTTGAAGTAGACCCTAACCCTCTCACCGGCTGGTGCTTTGATGCGTATGTACGTGCAGTCTATTGCACCCACTACCTCAGGGTATTTCGCTATTTGCTGGAAGAGATGCATATTGCTGGCCAATACCTCACGGGAATTGGGGAAATATACATGATCACCAACATGTGCTGACATGGCATCCAGGAACTGGTGCAGTACCCTGGATGCTGATGCTTGTGATATCCCCATCATATCACCAGTTGGTCTCTGGAAGGTACCTGTTGCTAATATTCTTAGGCCAACACATACCTTGGTTTCCACTGGGATGGGTTCCCCTCTGTTGGTTCTGTGTGTGAGGAGTGGCCTGCACAGCTCAACAATTTGCTGCAAGAGGTCTCTGTCCACTCTATAGCGCTCCACTATCTCCAGCTCATGTAGCCCCTGGTAGGTTACCCTGGGCCTGTACACTCTTCTCTGTCTCCTCACTGTGGGTTGTCCAGCAGCATTTGCATTGTCACCACCCTCAGCATGTTGCATATGTCCCCTTATAACAGCAATGGCAGCCCCTAACATTTCTTTGTCTCAGTAAAGCTTTTTCAGTTTTCACTTCTATTAGCTTACAGCAGTGTTGCAGTGTCTCTTGAGAGAAACATAATGGACTGTTGTTTGCAGTGTTTTAAGTGCTGGGCTGGGCTGGGCTAGTGTACTGCCTGTGTAATTGCCTGCTTCTGATTGTTTTCACCTGCTAGCTCTGCTAGTACTCCCAGGTAGCTTCCTACTATTTGTTGTGCTTCCTTTTTCCTTTCTGTTTCCTCGGGGGGGATCAGCGCTGTGCACACAAGCGCAAACATGCTCACACCAGCTCACACGCATGCACATATGCTTACACGGACTAAAACTTGCTTATTCTTGTTAAAACACGCACACACCAGTGCAAACGCATTTACAACTCTTTAAACAGCCTTATACATGCTTACTCCGGCTTAAACGCGCACACTCACACTTACACGTGTGCACACTGTCTTACTTGGGTTTACAGGTGCACACACGCGCGCATACACGCTCAGCAAGAAACTTTGGTGTTATCCACAGCATACACCTTCAATTTCTTGCCTTTACCTAGACTACCTGTTGACACACCTCTTTCAATGATGTGTAAATGACAGCTGACACATGCCACTCTGCTCCAATGAGCTTACATTCTTTCATACATACCCCCCTCATGATGTCACCTATCTTCTGCTCTGTTACACCCCTTATCCTACTCCTACACTCCACTGACTGCGCTCATTTGCTATGTAAACTTGCGATTCACTATCCTAACCCTCATTTGCATTGGATTGCCTACTAATGCTTGGTTACATCTCTTATGCTGAGCTTCCCCCCTTAGCAACCTCTACTCAGTGGCCATGTTGTCCTCAGCCTGCCATTCACTTGCATTGTAGATTCAAATTAACATTAAAATCCACATTTGTGGATCTTCATTATTGATTTTCTGGTTTTTAAAGTGCAGCGCGTTTGTGTGGCGCTGTGCTACGCTTAAACCCCGGAGATCGGGATGAAAGAAAAGTTTTTTTTTTTTATTTTGCATCACTTAACGTTGCCAGTGGCCATGTTTTTGGCCATTGGCATGCTTCCTCATGTAAATGCATCCTTTTTTTGGAGCTGTCAAGGCTTCGTTTTGCTATTTGCAGAACCGTACTCAGTTGTCAACTGAGTACATTTCTGCAAATAACACTACTTCTACTCGGACAGGTTCAGTTTCCTGGATCGCAAATTTACCTCATTTGCATAGCTTTCGCCTGCAATTCAGGTAATTTGCATATCCAAGCCCTGTCCGTGTAGGACTCGTTTAAGGAGATCTGTTGCACGCCCCTACAGGCTGTTCCTGGATCGCTCGGCGGACATGTTGGCTGCATGGAGTCTTACTCTACTCTTAGACTCCGTGCAAGCCTTCGTGAATCCGGCCCTCTGTTTCTTAAATGCATAATACTTTCTCTCAGTATTACCTGGCAGTAGGAATATACTTGGGTGGAAACATTTAGTAGACAGTCACAAAAGGGAATGCATCATGAGTAATAAGAACGAAAAACTGTTTGGGAGAACAGACAGAATGCTGCATGGAATATGCATGTGGAATCCAGAGAATTTTCCAAGACTGATAAAAGATAGAATAGAATATAGACTGTATTCTTCTGAAATAACATACAGCCATTCAAAGATATACTAAATACATTGTCCCTAAACTGCTGACACATCCAGTATTGTTCCAGAACAAAGCAGATAAAAACGCATGGACTATTTAAGCATCTGGCATTGGACAGGAGATATCGCAGCATCCGCTGCAGGACTGCAAGAGTCAGTAACGGTTTCTACCCTACAGTAATTAGACTTCTGAACTCTGGCACTAGTCCTTGGGGTCTGGACACCCAACAAGTCAATTTTTATTTATTTGTGCAATATATACTTGCATATATTTCAAGGAATTGCAACATTTATTTATTTATTATAGCCATAGTCAGTATCATTTAACTCACTCAAGTGCAATAGTAAACAAATAACTTGGGCGTTTCAATCTGTAGTGTGTTTTGTATTACTTTAAATAGGGCAGTTAATTTAACTCAGAGGAGAGTATTATTTTCATATATGAGTGTTAGTAAATGTCTCTGCTGTTTCTTGCATGCATTGGGAGCAGTATTGTATTTGTTAGTTGTGTTTATTCCTCTACTTGTATGTGCTGTTTCACTTTCCTTTGGAATCCCAAGAAATGAGCTGATGCACGAAATTTTATTAGTTCTAAATGAAAATAAAGTTTACTTTGACTTTGACTTTCACAAGCAATAATAATATCAAAAGGAAGATGAGAGGTACAGTAAACTCTCAGTTAACTGGAACTCAAGCAACCAGAAAAACAATTGAAGAAATACAGTACAATTTTCATGTGTTGCACTTTCAGTTTCACCAATCACAGAAACATACCTTATGTTTTTAGAGTTTTAGAGTTTTAAAAAGGAAGATAGGAATAAATTCCCTCCAGAGGTGCCGGAAACTGTTGAAGACTGAGGGGGTGGAGGGTGAGAGGGGCACTTATTGTTCTAAAAAGGGCATTTTTTTTTAAACTATTTACTACCACAACATAGGTTCACATGGGAGACATTTTGAGCTTAGCCAACTTCCCTGTGGGTGCTTGAATTAACATTTCCTGAGTGGTCTTACCTATCCCATGGCTGAAAATTGTGTATTAGCCCTAGTGAGAATAACTGTGATCATACTATAGATAATTAGAGTAAGGGATGCAGCATTTAGGAACTGCCGCTATCCATTAGTGGCATGAGGGGCAATCCTGCAGTACATTTTGTATTACCCATCCTTATATGCAAGTTGCATTTGAATATGGATAGGGATGAGCTTTGTTTTACTTGAATGGATAGTCTGTTCTGGAAAGTGGTAGCCTCTGTGATATATATCCATCTCTCCACAACATTCAGTTTAGATACCTGGACCGAGTATTTCTGATGTCATTTGACTTGTTGATGTTCAGTAGGTCTATCAGCATAAGGTGGGAGGATGCCTTGTATGCCAGACACAGGTCACCTCCAAGCACTCTGTAAGATACTGAGTATAGTAATAAATCTTTGAGGTGGTCCATGCAAGACCTATTGTTTAAGACTTGTATCGTTTTAGTAAGGTATCTCCAAAGGTATTCTAATTGTTGCAAGGGTCTGGACAGATACATGCCAAAGTGGGCATTATACAAAATGATTACCCTAATGAAGGCTTTTGTAAATGGGGGTAATAACATCTCTAGATCTAGTCACAATCAATTTGTTTATAAGCTGTGCAATATAGAAAGACTATATGATCTGGGCACATGTTGGTCAAAAGTTACTTCACTGTACATACAAGTTCTCAAATCCCAAACAACTGGGTCACTTCTCAGGGGGTATTGTCAATTTGCCATGTCCCTGGAGTAGAAGACTTCCCAAAGGATACGATAATATATTTTTTTGGAATTTAGTTTCAATTCAGGATTCTGGCAAAAGTTATTGTTTGGGACAAACCTTCCTGCAGGATGGTTAAATCATTTGGGGATTCAATAACTGCTCCTAGCTTGCAGTCATCTCAAACTTAGTTGGCCAAAGCCCTTTGATATTTCCTTTTACTTGTGATATGTATATGCCAAACAGAAAAAGACTCAGCACCAAACTCTAGGGGACTCCATTAGTGACTGGTCTCTTTGTAGAGGTAACTTGAGGTCCACAATCCACAGAACTGCACTGATATGTTCAACAATATGACTGTTATTATTAAAACAACAATGAAAACCATAAAATTTCAGAAGTCTGAATGAAACAACAAAGTGCCAGTTGTAAAAAATAAATGCTTTCCTTCCTTTATTGTCAAACACAGAACAAAAGTGTTTATTTTTTTTACAACTGACACTGCATTGTTTCATTTCAACTTCTGAGCATTTTATAGTAAATAACAGTGTAAAATACCAGAGGTGGGTCATGGTTAGATGGGGCCCTGGGTAGGGTAATAGATTGGGACCCCCCAGAGCATCCCATTCTGCAGCAACCTCCTACCGCTCCAGCAGCAGACCCCTCCCCAGCCACTCCAGTGTTCGATTACTTGGCTATTTCTCCTCAATTACTATAAATACCATTCAAACCTGTCAGCGTGCATACTATTGTCTTACTTACTTCTACAATGGTTACAGATATTGAAATAATATAGCACAAACACTGATAGTCATTTGCTAAAGAAACAATACAGTCTTGCAATGAAAACAGACTTAGCATGAGCAGTGGTCTTCTCTGCCCTTGAATAGTGAATGTCGACCACAATATCCAAGTAAAAACGGCAATGAGACACAAACCAAGAACCCAATGGTTGTTAGAGCAAACACCAAGACACACTGCAAGTAAAATAAATAAATTAGATGATTTATTCCACCACAAAAACACTAAGACTAAGCGCTTTCACCAGATACACTGGCTTCTTCAGAGTCATAGTGAACATACCAACTTGATTCAAATAAATACTAATACATCCCTAACAATCGTCAATTTTCCAATTAATCAATCTTTGACATCCATAAGGCTTAATACTTAAAGCCACAAGAACATGATAAATCTCCAAATTCTGACAATGCACTCAACCTTAAAAAAAATATATATATATATATATATATATATATATATATAAAAGTATGTTAACCATAAACTTAACTTTAAAATTAAAATTGAAATGTTAAATGTTAAAAACATTTTCTCACATTCAAATAAAATAAAATAAAATAAATTAAAGTAAATAAACTTTTTTAATGTAATATAATGTTATATAATGTAGTGTTAGTGTTGCCCTACACAAACCTAAAACAATATAAATATTTCATTTGATGAATTGATTACATAATATGACAATGTATAATATTGATATTAAATCCATCCTTCCTAGTCTTAAATAAACCATGGTGTAAATATAAAAAAAGTTCAAAAGTTTATTTACTTTAATTTACTTTACTTTACTTTAGACAGAGGTACAGGGAACTAATCTAAGGGGGTGGTGAAAGCCAACACATTCTGGCTAGGCATATAAATGTCTTCGGGCAGATAGCCTAGTACCTACCTATGAACCTATGAACAGTCCTGCTACAAATATTAAATAAACCAGGCAATGATAGATTCCAACCCCATCTCCTGAGCAGTGACATCCAAGTTTTAAATATATATATATATATATATATATATATATATATATATATATACATACATATATATATATATATATATATATATATATATATATATATATATATATATATATATACATATATATATATATATATATATATATATATATATATATATATAGATCTCATTCTAACAGCTGATAGTACACTTTACCAAAAGTTACTTACCTGAGACTAATTGTCCGAATTTGCTTTTACCCAAAAATGCAGTTTGCTGAACTTAAAATCACAGAGGAACAGCTTGCCGAAAATATCACAGCAAATGCTACAATGTACACCCTTAACCATTAGAATATAAAAGGAAATCCCTGTAAGGCAATCCACAAATGTGTAGTAATATGTGAAAGTATTAAGAAAATAGTGCACTGTAAAGAAAATACATATTCATATCTTCAATAACGTCACTATCTTAACCCTTAGAATATGTAAGAAAATCCACTGTAAGGCTGTGCACAAATGCATACTAATATGTGAAACTAAGAAAATAGTGCACCGTAAAGAAAGTAATGATTCAGTTCATCACACTCCATTTATACATATTCACATCTTCAAACCGTCACTATCACTGTGACATATTCAGTGTTAGAATACTGTTCTCTATTAGCAAATATACATTGGAACTGTTCCTGGCACTTAATCAATTTACGTTTCTTTGGTGATGGAGGACATGCAGCTGAAATCCATACTCTCACTTCATCAACGGGGAGCATTTCTCCCCAGGCCTCCGCTGAAAACAGGCTCTGTGGAACCTAGTCGGACTTTCCCGGTCAACAAATGATAAATAAAATAAAAATAAAATAAAACTCTATTCTGCTCACGCACAATTGAGGACATAATCACATACAAATCTGTCAGATATCTTCCCACTAAGCATTTGAATCTTCTGTGCCACGCTTCAACAGTATTTTGAGTTCTAGGCAAGCACATTTCATTTAGACAAGATCCGTTCCAAAATTATATCTGGAATAACAGTGGGAAATGTACAGAAGTAGCTGTTCAGGTATTGAACTTCCTTGCCTTTCAAATTATATACCATTCAGCAAAATAGCATAACAACTGCTTCCCTTCAGATGGAAACTCTGCTTTTAGAATGTGAAAGGTATTAATAACTTCACTTTCTTCCAAGAACGCAAGAGCAGCAAGTTTCTTAACATACAATTGAAATGTCATGTTTCCATTAAATAGTGAACTTAACCCTAGTGATTGCACTTTGCACCTTAAATTTTGGCCAAAATGAAAGTCGCAACCTTTGCTAACCACACCACCAAAATTAACTTTTAAACTTTTTATAGCGGCCACTTCAAAATCGCACAGAACATATTTACAACAGACACTATTGCTTGTAGAGTTCAATAATTCAAACAGAGAGTGCCACATGAAATTGTAGGATCTTAATGACTTCTTAGTTATTAAGCAGTACATCAACAGCACAGACCTGGTATATGCACCATAATTAATGAAAGCAGGTATAGTGTAAAGTTGTCTACACACTGTCCCTTTAGCTATGTATGTGCCATCCATCAACCATATTAAAGCTTTACTGAGATCTGTTAAGTTTTCATGAGTAGTGAACATAACTGTTACATTATACTCAGTAGAGTCTGACATCCATTTCATTAGAAACTCTCCTACTTTTAATGGGAACTCGGAGACATTTAAATTATTGATTGTTAAAGACGAGCAATTGTTATGCGCATATGGTTTCGTACATACCCTTCTCACTTGCTGTAACAATGATTTCTTACTGGGTAAAGTGGCAGCAACCTCTACAGAGGAAGATGCGATAGCATCATCCACAAATATACATGGTGTGTCCCAGGATAAAGCAGCCTTTTCTTTTACAGCAGAACAAACTGTATATTTCTCAACTTCTGCCTGTCTCCAGAATGGTTGTGACCCACAGATTTCAAAAACTCTTCACCACTGGTAACACATGTAGTCATCGCTTTCCCTTCACAGTGCAAGGAGTGTTTCTACTTACATACCCAGTAGTTCTTGTATTTAGTCCTCTTGTTCAAATGATATAGAAATCCTTCTATTACCAGAATGCTTTTATCTCTTTGGGACATCTCCATTGTATATACGGTTCCTAGAGTTCCAGGTGAGTCCTTAATGACATTCACCATGATACAGGAAGGTATGGTATACGATGTGGAGCAAAGTCCTTTTCTTTACATAGTATAAATGCTAGAACTCGTTTATGTGCACTAATTGGCCACAGGAAGTACGGCTAACTGCATTTTCTGGTAAAGGCATTTTTGGACAAATAGTCTCGGGTAAGCCACTTTCGGTAAAGTGTACTTTCAGCTATTAGAATGAGATCCATATATATATATATATATATATATATATCTATATATATATATATATATATATATATATATTTATATATATATATATATATATATATATATATATATATATATATATATATTTACTATTAGATATTCAAAGTGAACTCCGTTGACTGCGCTTTTGTCGAACACGGAAGTTCAAAAACGATAATATCAAACACCAAAAGCCAACCTAGGAACGGTTTTAACATGGGTCAAGATAGGTATTCAGTGTTATTGCCGAACTACAAACCTCTCCCCTATCTTGACCCATGTTAAAACCTGTTCCTAGGTTGGCTTTTAGTGTTCGATATTACTATTTTCGAACTTCCGTGTTTGACAAAAGTGCAGTCGACGAAGTTCACTTCAAACATCTAATAGTAAACCTATATATATATATATATATATATATATATATATATATATATATATATATATCATCAAACAGACTAACCATCAAACAGCACATCATTGAAATAGTTGGCCTACACTCCCCCATCTCACAAATGGCAGTATTTCGCCCCCCCCACATCCACAACTATATAATCTATATATATCTATGTATATATTTATATATATTTATATATACCAACTCCAAGATCACACTACAGTGGGGAAAGTGACATATGGAAGTATTGGCCAGCTAGTTACTTTCCCCATCTCACAGGTTCGATGAAGTGCACATTCGAGGAATGGACGTTCGATGGTTTGCTTTCAATGATGTGCCATTCAATGGTTAGTCCATTTGACTATTAACCATAGACACATATACACACACACACAAATAAATATATGTACAGATATATATATATATATATATATATATATATATATATATATATATATATATATATATATGGTTCCCATTCAGAAGCCTGAAACATCATAAGCCTGAAAATCAAAATCCTGAAACCAAAAGCCTGAAAATTCAGAATCCTGAAAACTCAAAATCCTGAAAGCCCAAAATCCTGAAAGACCAAAATCCTGAAACTCAAAATCCTGAAAACACAAAATAGACATACTGATGTCATTGTGGCTTTGCTATTGTTAGCCCTGTGGTGTTAGGTCATGCGTTGGGGTCAGGTAAGTGTGCGGATGGTTTTATTTTAGGGTTAGGGCGTTTAAGTGAGTTAGGGTTAGGCAGGTTAGGCATGTATGCAATAGTGACAAATATTGGGGTTAGGCGGTTTAAGTGAGTTAGGTTTAGGTCAGGTGAGTGACCTAGGGTTAGGGTTAGGGTCAGGGTCAGTTGGTAGATATTAGTGTCTTTATAGTGACATATTAGCATTATTTGTGTTTTCAGGATTTTGAGTTTCAGGATTTTGGTCTTTCAGGATTTTGGGCTTTCAGGATTTTGAGTTTTCAGGATTCTGAATTTTCAGGCTTTTGGTTTCAGGATTTTGATTTTCAGGCTTATGATGTTTCAGGCTTCTGAATGGGAACCATATATATATATATATATATATATATATATATATATATATATACTAGTATCACAAACATAAGAAAAAATAGAATCATGCTATCAAGTCTTCTCCAGAGGAGATACAATTATTAGTCTCCATTTCATCATAATGCTGTTGTCAGATCAAACCAGTTAAAAAAGGGTAGATTAAATTGGCCCCTGGCTTACTTTGAAATGATATGAATAAAAAAAACTGATTTCATAGATTTTAATTTATGAGCAATATTTAAAAATTGTCCCTATTTTTGGGCCTTTGTCCCACTTTTATTTATGGTGCTGTACAGATTTCTTGCTCCAACAGGTCGAGAAGTATGAGCACTGTTCTGATGTCCATATGAAAAGACTGAGGAACCAGCACCCTTGCGGTCTTGGATCAGGTCATATTGACTAGTGGGTCACTTTAGAGGAGCACATATTCTAATTGTAGTAGGAACCTTCTGAAAATGATATGAAACAATCAATAGGAATGCAAAAACCTCTGAAAAGACAGTGGGGGGAATTTAATAAAGCCTACATGGTCTTTTTTACCATGTAGGGATCATGCCACACTGCTTGCATGAAAGTAAGAAGGTTTTAGATTCAGTAAGCACTGTTGGGCAGCATGCATGCACATGCCAGTACAGGAAGTTCTGTGGCATGCAAATCACCTTGCAGGTGAATCTTATGCAAATGAGGCATGTAAAGTGATCCAGCTGGCAGATAGCTTGTCAGACCCAGTGTCAGTGTCCGTAGTGTACATGGAAAAATTCCATGTACAGGAATGCATACAGAAAAAGGCTCTGTAAAAATGTATACAGATGTACAGAAATGGCATACCACATACAGATATGAGCAAAACTATCCTCCGTATATCTGGAAAATTAAAGGAGATACGTTAAATTTAATTTTTTTTTAATAATCTGGGCATGTCCACACTGCCTGCCACAGTGTGCCAACATGCCTTACAAAAAAAATTAAATAAAAATTGGAAAAAACAACATTAATATTATGTGACAGAAATGCATTACAGAGCCCCGCATGGAGTATCTACAATGGTGCATTGGTGCTGTTGCTAATGTGTTAGGGCTATGAAGCGGGTAGCTTCCAGGATGTGAGAATTAATCCCTATGCAAATGAGGTAGTGTTACTGAATAGCATAAAGGGGTAATCATGTCCGCATATGCCCTCTGTGTAGGCAGAGAAATATATTGGTGTTTACAGAGAAAATAGCTGACATCAGAGGAGGGGGTGTCCAATGACTTCTAAGCTTATTTCAGCTTAACTGTGGCTGTTTGCATGGCATACCACCCTGCTGAGCATGTTTCTGCAGAGGTTGTGTGCAGTAACTTCTAAGCTTTGTTTATCTAATGGATGCATGTTTCTGTGTGCTTGTGTGACATGCCACCATGCTGACCGTGTCCTTCTTGGGGGGTGTATACACTGACTGCTAAGCTGTTAGCATTGCAAGCCACAGTGCTGAGTGTATCTAAAAGCCAATGACATAATAATGAGTTTTGACCTCTGTTTAACTTAAACAATGGCCATTAAATTATGTTAATGATATACTAGGCAGGTGCAATGCATCATAGGTAACCAATCACACAGTCAGCGCCAACAGCAGAGCACTATAAAATATGCATACACCCTACAATCTGATTTTTCCCCCATACTCTGTACCATTGGAGTACAGACTTTGGAATTTTAACTGACAGAATGCTAGGGGCTCCTGCAAGTCTGCTACATCTGTATGTACTAGATGCTGAAGTCAATTCTGCTGCTGCTGCTGACAATAGGACTAGACGGAGAAGAGTGTTCAGACCCAGAGTAACCTTCCAGTAGCAACATAAGCTGGAGATTGTAGAGTGCTACAGGGCAGACAGGGACATACTACAAGAACTCACAGAGCTCTGCTGCCCTCAACTCACCCAGGCCCAGAGCCAACAGAGGGGAACCCATCCCAGTGGAAACAAAGGTATGTGTAGCCCTTAGGCTAATAGCCACAGGTACCTTCCAAAGACCTACTGGGGTCATGATGGGGTCTTACAGGTATCAGCATCTATGGTACTCCACCATTTCCTGAATGCCATGCTACCACATGCCAGTGAACACATTTATTTTCCTCTCACTACTGAGGTGAGGGACAGCAATATGCAGTACCTCTGCCACATAGCACACTACTATTCTGAGGTACTGGGTGCCATAGATTGCACTCATGTATACATCAAGGCACTACCCGGTGAGGATGGTAGAATCTACGTCAACTGCAAGGGGTACCACTCCATCAACTTCCAGGTCATGTGTAATGCCCAGGGCATTATCATGAATGTGTGTGCTGGCAGCCCTGGAAACTATCACAGCTCCCATATCTGGCACGCATCACAGCTGTACTATATGTTTGCTGGGAAGGACATCCCACACAGCCATTTACTGGTGGATGCTGGCTACACATTGGAACCATGGATGATGACACCCATCAGAAATGCACACACACACACCCACAGAAGAACACCATAATGAGGCACATTCACAAACATCATAGATCATGTGTTTGGGCTTCTGAAGTCATGGTTCCAGTGCCTCACTATATGGAGCCCTGAAGTACACTTCAGCCACATGTGCAGAGATATTCACAGTATGTGCCATGCTACATAATATGATCCTGTGGAAACAGCTGCAACAGTTTCTGCAAACAGAAGGGATACGAAGTCCCCCACCAGTAGCTATATCACCACAACTACACTCACAGGACTTGGAGGATGAACCTCTTGATGATATCCCTCTAGGCCTACGTAGGCATGCCCTGTACTCTCTGGCTTTGTCTAAGAGACAACGAATAGCACATTCACTGACAACCTAAGACCCTAACGACTGACACCTTATTCCTACTCTCATACATATATTAAAATTGTTGATGTCAGGCAACCCACACAACCTGTGCCTATCCATGTATTAGCTGTGTACTGCTTGCATCACACAGAGTCAGCTCTGAACTACAGTTCTGTCAACTGCTGCATTTGCAAGGTAAGTCTCTAATCTACACACTACATGCAAAGATTACTATAATATGGTATTGTATGTATGGATCTGCTGCATTTATGCAAGGAAATATAGAGGGCTATGTGGACAGAAGTAACATCTGCATGGGACTACAGATACCCAGTCCAATAGTTTGTGTTCCCTAATAATCACTAGGCCTCATGGTTGGAATATTCACTACATCAGTCAAGGGAGATGTGAAACAGTGGGCTGACATGATATATGGACTACCCCACAACCAACACAGCAGGGTTCCCATATAACTGCTTTAACAGTAAGTCAGCAATGGTATATCAGCAGACCAGGTGATCTCAGGCTGTAACACAGAACCCGATCACACATTCTATGTCTCACATAATGCAGAATAACAACGTGCATATTTATGCTGTTGATTGTGTGATAATTGATTCCTGTCTGTCTGGCAGCCTGTTTGGCTCAGTGGACCAGGGAAGTTAGCATGGGTGAAGGTGCTGATGGTTCTAATCTGAAAGTATTCACATCTTTTGCATGTGAGATATTATTATGTTGGTGTTTTCACAGACTGTCAACCTCTCAGTGCAAGAAATATGGACAAAGCCAGAAAGAATCGGGGGACAAATGCAGGGGCGGCTCATGCTATAGGACTGCAGGACTGCAGCCCCCTCATCTGTACAAAAGAAAGAAGAAAACCCCGCCTGTACAAAAAATATCCCCCTACCTGTACCAGAAAATTAAAAAAAAAATTTGCAAGTCATGGAACTCCACGCATCCGTGCTTGGAGTTCCTGGGTATTCACAGAACTCCAGACTGCTGTGTTAGGCAGTCTGAATAGAGGAGAAAGGCATCTAAGCCCTGCCAGCCCAGAAGTCTGTGTGGTGATGACTGCACAGACAAGAAGGAAACCAGACTGCATCATCGGCAGGCTGGAGCCTCCAGCCTATTCTCACGGAGCCAAACCAAACTGGAGAAGACTACAAGGGAGTGCTTTGGAAACCAGCTGCTTGTGTGGGCGGGACTACAAAAGAGCTTATTGCAGCAGTGTGTGGAACAGAAGAGGAGCTTGTGTTCAGGGGAATGACTGGATTAGCTGCAGTGTGGAACGGAAGACTGGATCACCTACAGGGGTGCTTCAGGTAGTGTGTGTGTGTGTGTGTGTGTGTGTGTGTGTGTGTGTGTGTGTGTGTGTGTGTGTGTGTGTGTGTGTGTGTGTGTAATGCTCCAGTTTCTCTATACTGGCAGCTAGAGAGAACACATGGTGATGGGTAGAGAATACTCAAGCTTGAACCCTGTACCTTGGGTGCAGGTGGCAAGGGCCTGAATTCCCTACCCACCACCATTTGTAAAAAATTTGCAGATGTTTGCCTCATATTTTTTCTGTTCCTCATAAAATTTGTGGTTTCTGTGTGTTTGTTTTTCCTTGCAAAGTCCATAGTGCTGTGGTGCACTGGTTGTATTGTTGCCTGACAGCTACAGGTTCTCTGGTTTGATTCTTGTTTGGGGTGCCTTTGGTGTGGAGTCTGCATGTCCTCCCATCTTATAAAGAGAATGTGTCTGGAGTGTTTTGCTCTGCTGAAAGTTGGCTTTTGTTCCAAGTCAGACTTTCATGGTTAACAAATGTTAAATAAAACTAACAGGCATTTGAATTTCAGACTTCATATTCTTCAGAAAGTACATGGTAACACAAAACCTTTTATTCTAGCAATTTTCTAAGTTTATAATATGGATATTTGAAATTTGTCCCTATTTTTGGGACTGTATTCCCCCATTATTGGTGTCATCCAGGTTTTTTGTGCTAAGGTTGAGAGCTATGGTGAGAACTGAATTTACTGAATATGTTTGGGGGCTGTATTCCCCCATTATTGGCTTTGTTCAGGTGTTTTGTGCTAAGAGGTTGACAGCTATGGTGAGAACTGAATTCACTAAATGGTAGCCATTTAAGTTTCAGTCTTCCTCGCTTTCACAAAACAGATGATTTGGCATAGTGGTATGTTGCTCTGACTGTTTTGCACAGGGTCCCTTGGGTTCAAGACTTGGCAGTGAAATGTATGGTGGTAACACAGCATTTTATTCTAGCAACTTTCCAACATTATACAAGCAATGTTTAAAATGTGTCCCTGTTTTTTGGGCTTTTGCCCCCCCCCCCCCATAAATGTTGGCTTTTTTCAGATTTCTTGTGCTGCAAAGTTCAGAGATACAGCTGAGTGTCTAGTAGATTTTACAAGGAGCTGAGAGCTGCAGGGGAACAAAAGTTTAGTGCTGTTTATGCTAAGCCTGCTTGCATTGTTAATAGCACAACAATGTATTTGCTTTTGATGCAGGAGGCTGTGGGTACTACATCCACAGTAGGTAGATGCATTGCTGATACTGTACTGTGTTGTAAAGGGGGTGGAAGCTGCAGTTCTTTTTGTTGAAGATACCTAGTAACTATGAACCTGTTATCAGTTTGCCATCCATTCCCTATTGCAATATTACTAGCTTATCATTTTTTAATGCAAAATAGGCAATTTATTCCTCAAGGGCAACAGGCACTTTATTTATAGATGAAACAATGACATATAAAGTTGTTTGATAACAGCAACCTCTTCATTGGTTACAGATTTCTTTAATGTGGAATTATTTAGATAACTTTTACTTCTTCAGAGTGTGCATATTTGCTGATACTTGTGCACTGTAGAAGTTTGAGTAGACTTTTTTATGATGTAAATGTTCTGAATTGGGCAGTTTTGTCATTAATGGTGCATGCATTTTGTTTCATTGTTTACTGGAAAATGTTCAAAACAATACATTTAAAATGCCCTCTAACAACAGTACTGTATTGTACAAGGAATATAATTTAATACAATCAGGAAGGTGTATCAAAGGGCACGTGTATGTTTTGTGTTCAGGGGGCCTATGATTTTGAAAACAGTCCAAAGTTAATCTTTATCTGCCACTGGCAAAATTTATTTTCTTTGAATGTGAGTTTCAATGCTGTTTCAATTAATGTGAGTTTCAAGGGCAGAGAAGTTTTATTGCTGTCAATTTTCATTGTGAGACTGCATTGCTTTGTTTAGCAGATATCTATTAAAGTTTGTGCTGTAAAATGCAAAATAAAACTTTCAAATGAAATCCAAATCATCGCAGAAGTAAAGCAGTATGTACATTACAGTGTTTATGGTAAGTATGGTGAAATAACCAAGGAATGGGACATTAGAATGGCTGCAGGGGGTGGCTCCATTTGACCATGATTTTGTGAGGGGGGAATGGCAGCAAACTCAGACGGTCCCAGCTGAGCTATACCTCTCAACTGTCCAGATTTTTGCAGAATGAATAGATTTTTGTTTCTTATTTTTGGTTTGTTCCTCATAAAATTTGTGGTTTTCTGGCAAATCATTTACGAATTAAGTCACTAAATGACAGACATTGAGTTTCAGACATCATAACCTTCAGAAAAATGCATGCTAAAGCAAGACCTGCTATTCTATTAACTGTCTTAAGTTTATACAAGAGCAATTTTAGTACTGTTTGTATGTTCCCCCAATATATTTGGCCTTGTCCAGATTTCCTTCATTAAGAGGTTGAGAGGTACATGCAAATAAATTGCTTTATAGAATTAGAAATATCCAAACCTCTCAAATGTCCCCAATTTTTGGCTCAAAATGTTGCTCTCCCCCTAATAATCCCTCTGCAAAATGGCAATTTTGTAAGAAAACGTGGATGGTTTACAATTATAAATAGCTGTAATGATCAGAGTTATAGATTACTTTTATTTCAGAAATGCATGTAGATGGTCTTATTTTGTCAGCTGCTCAAGTTAACAGTACTAATATTAAAAAGGTGTCCCTTCTTTGACAGGTTCCCAGCTGTATTGTGTGGCAATTTTATATTTTAGCATCACATTTTTGGTCTGTTTTTCATAAAACTGCATTTTTCTGGCAAACTAGTGGCAAATCATTAAACATTGAATTTAGAAAATAATGGCAGACATTTGAATTTCAGATTTCATACCCTTCAGAAAATTCATACTAATGCAAGACCTACTACTTTCTAACTTTATAAGAGCAATATTTAAAAATTGCCCTTATTTTTGGGCCTGTGTCCCACTTCTATGTATGACTTTGTCCAGATTTCTTGCTGTGAGGTATGAGTGTCAGAGCCATCACTGTCAGCCAGGGACATTTCAAATTGTGACATACTTGTTGCACCCCACTCCCCATTGTAGTGGCTCTGGATGTGTCCAAGCAAGGTAAGGAGCAGTTATGCAGTGTAAGTGTGCAGAGTATTCCCCCATCCAAGGTAGACCACAAATACGACCGTGGCTTTTCATCTGTCCTTGATTTTGCAGAATGTTCTGATTTTCTGTCATATTTTTATACTGTTGATTTATGCTTCTTATTATTCAGAAAATGCATGCTGTCGCAGTGCCCTGTTGCTCTATGTTTAAGTAGCAATGCTTTAATGACCATCAGGTAAGCTTGTTGGAGATTGTAAGATGCAAGTAAGCTTTAATAAGCATACTGTTAAAGAATTATCAACATTGAAAGCCTTTTCGTTGTTGCTATGCAGAGAATATTTACATAACTAGATAACGTATAAGCCTTAGGTATTGAAATGCATATGACAGTATTTGTAATAAAGGACAGGATTACAGTATTTTCAGAAGCTCATTACATTTGTTGGAGACTTGCAGTCATCTTTGCAGGCTTTACCCCTAAACTAAACAGAATGCCAATCTATCATGTGTGGTCCATAACTAGTGCAGTAATCCTTTAAGCAGTTTATCTTGAGCTTGTTTCTTGTTTGCTGTTCATTTTTTACATTGATCATGTCTTCCCCATGAAACAGATATATAGTTGTTGTCAGGCAGCAGGTCTTTTTTGGATAAGAAACATTTTTACAAGTGGGGATATTACACAGAGATTGCTACTTTCAGCATGTTACTTGGTAAATTTATAGAGCTGAATATAAATTATAATTAGAACTGCAGTGCAAGGAGAAGTGGTTTGAGTCGAGTGCTGCTTGTTTTTTTTTATACTTGATTCTGACTTGCATTCCAGTAATGTATTTAAAAAGTAATTTATTTTTTCATGCATCACAACCTTTGTGTTTCCATCTAGATATTAAGTAAGTTGTCATGTAGCCAGTCCGTCGAAATATTTTTTTCTTCTACACTTCATTTTGTCTTGATTGGACTTTCATAATGATGGTTTGGCACCCAGGGTAGCGTATTTAATTAAAGTTCCACTTGTTGTGGTTTTGAGCATAACCCTACCCTTTTCTAGTTGGCCACACCCCGTCCCACTGGCCCCACCCATTCAGCTGTCTCCTGCAGCCCGCCTTTAATTTGAAGTCACCAGCTGCCACTGGACAAATGTCCAAAAATAGGGTCAGAATTTAAATGTTGTTCCTATAAACCTAGAAAGTTGCTAGAATAAAAGGTGTTGCATTATGACATATTTTCTGAAGGATATACAGTCTGAATCTGAAATGTTTGTCATTAGTTAGTATTATTCAGAGACTTCAATATTCAACAATTTACCAGAAAACCACAAATGTATGAGGAACAGACCAAATATTTGAGCCAAAAATCTGGACAGTCTGCAAAAATCTGTACAGTTGAGAGATAGCAGAATGTCATTCTGTGTGTGGTGTAACATTATGAGCCTCAGTCACATATTACGTACAGCAGACAGCTGGGGAATACCATGGATATTTTGAGTGAAGTGCAGTACTGCAGAAACAGGGTCAGATATTAATGTCTGTAACACACAAAATCCCGGACTGGAGCACAGGTAGGTGTAGCCTGGATTCACTTTATAAGTACTGACTGTCCCACTGGGCATGCCCATACACTTAGTTAAAAAGACTGCAATTCTGTTGTCCCTTCATCAAAATGACCTGTCCTTTATAAATATGTCTATACATACAGACATATATGTATACATATCCATCTGTCACTATCTCTCTCCCACATTCATAGTATATCTATCGTTATGTAGTGTCAAATAAATATATACCAATATATATAGTGATATATATTAAAATGATACATAGACTCTCCCCATATATCTACATAACACATATACATATCATACACCCACAGCTACATTTATATATACATCCCTGTTATAAATAGAAATATGTCTGTGGATGTCTGTATTGTCCTACATACACCCTAATAATGGTGAGTAAATCTGCACTATCACACATCCATACAGTTGCTCAAAGGATCCAAACTAAGGGTGTAATAGTACAAATTCCACTTGCCTACAAACCTCTGTGTCTGCTGGATGTTACCACATAGACAGACGCAGGTGAGCAGGTGGTGTAATGTATAATGTGTAATGTGTAATGTTGTTAACGCACGCATGGATGGGGCATATGGTACCTGCTATCGAACTGCAAGCAGACACATATGGTTATACTGGGAAGTGCACACATAGCTAGGATAATAACAGTTATCTCACTGCTAGGATACTAGATGCAGATAACAGTACAAATCAATATTACTCTGCAGGTCACAGATGCTGTGCAACACAAGCTTGGTTTTTGTAATGTGTAGACTCAATGAACACTCCGAAGCCCAAGTCTCAATTCCACTGAGAATATAAAGTCCAACTCGATGTAAATAAAAAAAAACAAATGTATTTTAAGCTGTTAAAACCATACGCTTTTCGTCGGCTAACAGTCTGACTTCTTCAGAAAGAACAAACAAGCAAACAGTGCCTCACCTTCATTGAAAACATTTAAACAGTTCACTAATTGAGAGTAGCAAGTCACATGATTGAACCTCATCTGATTTAAAGTCCCAGCACTGAAAAAGCACTAGTGAAACAATGAACAACTAAGTGCTCATGTAATAATAATACAAAACCAAAATGTTAAAACCATATTACATGCTAAACAGGTTACCAGATAAAGCAGTGTGTGCATACACACTTAACAAATCTAGGACATGTGAATAAATAAAGGTTTTGATTTTGATCATAAAAATTGAATATTTAAAAAAGTTTAAAACATGAGAATCAGGCAGCTATGTAAACCCCCACTGCCAAGTTTGGAAACTGAAAAAGTTTTTTTAAGGATTTTAAAAAATAGGACACACTGCCTATTGTTGAAATGGCCCGCAGGGCCAGATAGCCTCACACTGGAAGAAGGTAGAAAAAACTTTCTCCTTTGGGATACAATCTGAAGTAAGACAGCTGTGTCCATAAGCTATAAAAAATATTATTATTACTATTTCGTCAGACATATACATATCCTAACTTGAAACTACTATCCTGGGGCAATAACAAGTTGTCAGTGTAGCAAATGCGCATTGCATTATAATTCTTCTTAATACTGCTACCCCGGTATAAGTATAAATAACAAACTCAGGGGGGTAGTTGGTCACTGCCAACCTCCACTCTATTCCATTCTATTGAACCCGCTTCTGAGAAATGGATGCCCCCTCCACTGTCACCAGCCTAACTGGATGACATTGAATAGTGTCTGCTACAAGAACATAGTCCAGCAAGGGGTGGACCAAACTGGCAACTCTGGTCAATACATGGAGCCAGTACCTGCTGCCCCCCCCATTATTCGCTACCAGTGTGATAGATGTCTACTAAGAGACGTGGATGGTGACAAATGCCGCATTGGCCCAACACATGAAAGGATCAGGCAAAATATACTGACCTCAATAATACTAAAAAACTAGTGTGAATATATAGTGGTAAACAAATACTGTGTAGGGATGCTAGAGAACAGGCCAATTCCGTGTATTCCCTTACTGAATCCTGTAGACCCACCTAAGTGTGTAATCTAGGCTTTTATATTAGTCATGTGTTGGGAACTTGAATCCTACTACTAAATAAAAGTAAAAATATAATAACTCAAGTAACGTAACCAGGTAAAGGCTCGAATGATGTTCTTAATTTGAAAAATGAAGGGACTGACTATTAGTAACAAAGAAATGTAAAAGACATATAGAAACCCCTCCAGTATGGAATGATGTTGCTACAGGTCATCTCTTGAGCCTCTTTAACTTCAATAAGCAAGCCAGGTTCAAAGAACCATTTAGGCCAGGCACGTGACATGCATCCAGCCTTAATTGCCACCACAGTTCCCTACTTTCTAAATACAAGGGAGTGTGACCTCCCCTTGGGTTGGAACTGACCTGGTCTATGACACTAAATGTGAAACTGTGGCCTAAGTTTTCCATGACTTGTTTGGCTAGAACATTCTCCATTCTGCCTTTTCTGATGGCATACAGGTGTTCATATATACGGTCTTGTAATCTTCTGTCTGTCTTGCCTACATAGAAAGCGGGCCAGCAGGCACACTGGGCTAAGTACACTACCTGTGTACTGTTACAGTTGAATTTCCCTGCCAAGTGGAAGACTACCTCATTGATGGAAAACCTTGACCCTGTTTTTATGTATCCACAATATCAGCACATGGAGCATTTGTACATGCCCGATCTGTTACTGTGAATCTTGGGTTTCCTTTCCAGTATATCCTTGATATTCAAACCTCTCCTGTAGACTACCCTGGGACAGTCCACAAACACCTTACGTGTGGACTCATCCTGCAGGATCAAGGGCCAGTTCTTCATAACTGTTGTAAAAATGGCTCTGGCATCCATAGTATAAGTTATAATCAAACTTTGGAATGAGTAAGGTGCCTTTTCTGTACTCTCTGATCATGTTGTCATATTTCCACCCCCCTGACTGAGGATAGGTTCATAAAAACCTGAGAATCTCTTAGATTGGACATCTTCCACTAGGTCTGAAACTAGGTCATGTGGGTATCCTCTGCCGATGAAGAGGTCGGCCATGAATTTACATTCCACTAAAAAATCAGGGTCTCTAGAAATCATCCGTGCTGCCCGTACAAGTTGGCCTTTGAGAATGGACCTTTTCTGTTTATATGGGTGGGAACTGTCAAAATGAACATAGCTGTTAGAAAAGGTGTCTTTTCTATGTATTTTGGCTACGTAGCTCCTAGAAGTCAAATCCTTCCTTAGATCCACGTCCAAGTAGGTGATACTGTCCTTGGATGTGCTGTGAGTAAATTGTAGAAATTCAGTGAAAGAGTTAAAAAGTTCTACCATGGATCTAACAACGTTTTCTCCCCCTGTAGTGATGATAAAAATATCGTCAAGGAACCGAGTGTACATAAGTACAAAGTCCATGACTGAGCTGTTGTTAATAAATTCCCTTTCCCAATAGGCCATTACCATATTGGCCACACTTGCCCCGCAAGGAGAACCCATTGGTATTCCTACTTGTTGAAGATAGAATCTATTATTGAAAGAAACTTAGTTGTTGCATAGAATAATGTCCAATAATTCACTCACCAATTGGATCTCGGTGGCAGGGGCTAGTTTAAGGGACATCAAGGAACGGATCCATTCCAAAGCTACTGAGTGAGGGATGGAAGTATATAAATCCTTTACATCAACACTTAAAAATAACTATCCTCACAAAAAGGTGTAGAATTGACCCTAGTTAGAAAAGACCAAGAATCTTTACTAATTTGAGATTCAGTAGCCACATATTTTTTTTAAAATGGAATCAACTAGATTGGCAGCAGCGTATGTAATGCTGCCCCTACCACTTACTAGTGGATGCATAGGGGGGTTTAACAGATTTTTGTGAATTTTAGGGGAACCGAAAATTACTGGAACCTTGAATACAGGAAGAGAAATAAAGTTAAATAAATCTATGTCAATTGTTCCATTCAGGAACATGTCACTGAAATAAGAAACTACATAAGAATTTCCTATATTAAGCTCATTCCGGGATACCTCGAGGTAACAGTCTACAGAGAGGATATCCTCCATTCTTCTGTTATAATTTGATTCCCCCATAACCACTAAAACACCGCCCTTGTCAGGTTGCATTACCCTGACCGAAGCCCCAGCTAGCATTTCAAGTAAGGACTTCTCTACTTTACTGATATTGAACATGGAGGACCATGGGGGTAGATGGTCCATGAGGGCGTGTCTGATGTCTAACTCACAAATCTGTTCGAATGTGTTCAGTGTAGGGTGGAGTGGTGGATTATAAGTGCTGGATAATAAAACATTTTTTTTCTCCCCCAAAAATTTCCCCATTAGGACCTATAAGTTAAGCTTCCTTACAAAAAGTTGTAAATCAATAATAGAAGAAGCTGCATCTGCTCTCCTTGAAGGCACAAAAGAGACACCTTTAGCTAACAAATCTATTAACATTGTGTCAAAAAAGTAATCAGAAAAGTTATATATTTTAAAATCATTATTAGTGTTCATCAATGTTTCTCGTAAACTGGAATAAGGAGCAGCTTCTATAACTGGTACATTTAAGTCTTCTTGTTCCTGGACCGAAGATTCGTCCTCCGAACTTGGTCCGAAGGTGGAGAGGAGGCCAGGACTCAAAAAGGGTTACCTCCCTCTGCCCCACCAGGCGGAGTGGTAAGGTTGAGGACTGCTCGCTGATCACTGCTGTTGGTAGAGTCTTCAATTCTTGGGGAATTCAAAACAGTAGTTGAATCAGAGTAGTCATTTGAAACAAAGCAAGCTTCAAGAGGCTGGTGGTTGTCACCCTCCCAGGGCATGTGGGCCAAAAAATTGCCTTGGGATGGAGGGGGTTTGGGTTATGCTGTACCACGTTTATACACTTCAATGTCCCTGTTTAACTTCTTTATCTTAGTAGAAGTTAACTTAGAAATATGTTGATTTATACTATAAAAGATGCGGTCGTAGTCAAACTTGTATCTATGAAGGTTTATGTCATTCCTAATGGCGTCATCAAGCTTAGAAGTATCAAGAAGAAGAGTGTCAATAGCCTGTTGGTAATGATGGCAAATCAATTCCATAAGTTCGACCCCATGATGGTCGAATAGTTTTATCAAGTCTCTATGGAAAGCAGACCCATTCTGGAGGCCAGTTGGGTACTGCCAGGATCTAAGGCCTTTGGGGATTATATTGGTTTGTTTGCATTCCCCAAAATATGCCACCTCCATTTGTAATTTTCTTAGTTTCAAGAGATTTTGATCAAATGTAATTAATTTGGAAGGCAAATCTGTAGGAACACTCATGTTATAGTCTGGTTTACTTAACTTAGATGAATTACCAAACTTGAATGCTCGATTTAACCATGAAGAAAGAAAAGTAGTCCCTTGACTGGAAGGACATGGATGTGTATAAACTTGATGGTCGATACTACCAGAGTTCCCCTGGCTCCGGATCTGGGGAGGTACACAGGAACCTGGAAGCTGTGTCTCCGGGGGAACTGAGTCAAGTCCATGCTTGACACCCTTGTCTCTGGGATGAAAATGGACTGCTGGGAGCTTGGAAGCAGTAATAGGGCTGACCCCTGGATGCGCTGAACCACAGACACCTGCTGGAAAAGTATTTGTTTACCACTATATATTCACACTAGTTTTTTAGTATTATTGAGGTCAGTATATTTCACCTGATCATTTCATGTGTTGGGCCAATGCGACATTGGTCACCATCCACGTCTCTTAGTGGACATCTATCACACTGGTACTGAAGAATGAGGGGGGGCAGCAGGTACTGGCTCCATGTATTGACCAGAGTTGCCAGTTTGGTCCACCTCTTGCCGGACTATGATCTTGTAGCAGACACTATTCAGTGTCCAACAGTTAGGTTGGAGACAGTGGAGGGGGCATCCATTTCTCGGAAGCGGGTTCAATAGAATGGAATAGAGTGGAGGTTGGCAGTGACCAACTACCCCCCTGAATTTGTTATTTATACTTATACCGGGTTAGCAGTATTAAGAAGAATTATAATGCAATGCGCATTTGCTACACCGACAACTTGTTATTGCCCCAGGATAGTACTTTCAAGTTAGGATATGTATATGTCTGGTGAAACAGTAATAGTAATATTTTTATAGCTTATGGACACAGCTGTCTTACTTCAGATTGCATCCCAATGGAGAAGTTTTTTTCTACCTTCTTCTGGTTTGAGGCTATCTGGCCCCATGGGCCATTTCAACAATAGGCAGTGTGCCCTGTTTTTTAAAATCCTTAAAAAAACTTTTTCAGTTTCCAAACTTGGCAGTGGGGGTTTACATAGCTGACTAATTCTTATGTTTTAAACTTTTTTAAATATTCAATTTTTATGATCAAAATCAAAACCTTTATTTATTCACATGTCCTAGATTTGTTAAGTGTTTATGCACACACTGCTTTATCTGGTAACCTGTTTGGCATATAATATGGTTTTAACATTTTGGTTTTGTATCATTATTACATGAGCACTTAGTTGTTCATTGTTTCACTAGTGCTTTTTCAGTGCTGGGACTTTAATTCAGATGAGGTTCAATCATGTGACTTGCTACTCTCAGTTAGTGAACTGTTTAAATGTTCTCAATGAAGGTGAGGTACTGTTTGCTTGTTTGTTCTTTCTGAAGAAGTAGGACTGTTATCCGACGAAAAGCGTATGGTTTTAACGACTTAAAGTAAATTTGTATTTTTTTTATTTACATCGAGTTGGACTTTATATTCTCAGTGGAATTGAGACTTGGGCTTTTGAGTGTTCGTTGAGTCTACACAGTGTTTCCCAGTTTTTCCAGGTTTGCCCTGGTTTTTGTAATGCACAAGTACTATGCCACAGTCACATATACAGCAGACTTAACCTGTGATGTGTAAGATAAGTATTGTGATCTATAGTGTATAAGACCAGATAGGTAGGGGTTCTAATCTCACTCCAGCTGCTTGATGCATGCGTATGTGTATATCCCCCTGCAAAGCAACAGAAATGCCCTCGTGGACTATCCACCTTCAATGGTTATGCACTTTTTGGCCTTGTAACTTGCTGCTCGCTTCCAAACTGAAATCTTCTACAAGGCCTAATGACGTCATCCACCTTAAGAGTACCAGCTGACAGTATAGTATCAGACTTAAGCTGCGGCACATGTGATAAATAATGTGATCTATAATGTATAAGACTAGACAGGTAGGGGTTCTAATCCACTCCAGCCCACTTAACTTTGTGTGTGTGTGTGTGTGTGTGTGTGTGTGTGTGTGTGTGTGTGTGTGTTATCCATATGGCATAAATATGATAACCGTTGTAACTTAGAAATAGGTAGGGTTTTGTAGTGTTTTATTTGTAGTGGGTGATGTGGCCCCGCAAAGGACTGACCACAACAAGGCCTGCTTATGTCATCAACCATAATTGTCCTAAACTGATATATATCGCTATGTAGTGCCAAATAAATATATACCAATATATATAGTGATATATATTAAAATGATACATAGACTCTCCCCATATATCTACATAACACATAATACATATGCACACACACAGCTACATTTATATATACATTCCTATTATAAACAGAAATATGTCTGTGTATTTCTGTATTGTCCTACATACCCTAATAATGGTGAGTAAATCTGCACTATCACACATCCATACAGTTGCTCAAAGGATCCAAACTAAGGGTGTAACAGTACATGAAGTGTGTTGCATGCAACATGTACTGTAATCTGTAGTATGTACCATTACATACATAAGTGTTCATATCTACATAAAGCTAGCTTGCACTACATGTGTGCCTAGGCATGTCCTGTACGCTGTGATTGGAAGTGGTGCTAACCTCAATTTAGCCATGTTTGTGTGTGACCCTGTTAGAGCATTTTACATCATGTTATGGAACCACAGGATGTTTGAACTTAACTAGCATAATGGCCATACAGCCCTCACAATCATAGACATCTTCATACCTATAGTTACAGGATCAGCACATTGCCTCAGTCCAAGAGGGACACAGGCAAATACCCCGTGTTGAGATGACGGTCGCTCAGCCAATCATATAGATGACATGTGTTGATGTGCAATAAAGTGCTCTGTATTCCATTAGGCAGGGTTCTGTTCCAAGGGTGTGTTTAAACCTGCTACACAAAGCATGTAGTACTAATGTCACATACTAAGTTAATGTCTTTACAGTGAGTAATCCATCTACAATACTTCCTACAGATAGGTAGCATATGCAATCAAGCAGGGTCACACATTGCCCTGTATGGAATGCGTAGATCACCTCTGAGTAGTATATATGCCACAGGGGACAATGACAGTCATTGCAGATGATCCCTAGTGAACACATACTGAAGAAGTGAAGTGTCCTTGTGAGGGACTATACTGTAGTGTGCAATTGTCAGTTCTGCTTGGAAAATTATGTCAACAAATAGCCATTGCACTCACATATTGGCATGCTGAGGGAACAGTACGTGGACGTTATGAGTATGTCAGTTACTGTGATTGTGGCCTCAGCTATGCTACATGATTCCTGCCATACCACTGTAAATACATGGTGATCTGAGGCACATTAGGTGTAAACCTGTGTAGCCAGGTCTGTGTGCCCAGTTCTTTCACCCCTGAGTAGGTACATCACATGTTGAGACTGATGTGTTACTTACTAGGTACGTAGGTCTACCTGATAGAAATGATACTATATATATATATATATATATATATATATATATATATATATATATATATATATTTGTTTGGAGTTGATGGCCATTAGTATGTCAACAGGCATGTGTCTGCAATACCCTCTTGCAGGAATAGTGACATACCACAGAGACTCTATGAGTGCTCACAATTTGTAGGCATCAGTCAACATTGTTAGCCACAGTCATTCAATAGTTACGTATATGGTGGTTACATGGATTCCAAGCAGTAGAGGACCCAGGACTGCACCCTGTTGAGCACTGCTGCTTACAGATCAGCTATTGGAGGTGGATGTCCTTATGTTGCATATGTGTGCCATCAATGGGCCACTTAGTGATCCCTACAATGACTGTATCATGGATGCCTAAGTTAAGGCTTTGTAAATGTTGCCTGAACTGGGGATATAATCAGATGGCTTGGCTCAGCCTAGGGGTTGTACACCCTGATGTACCCTCTCCCAGGTCCTTGATGACTGCCTTGGAATTGTCCGCCACGTGTAACAGTCATGCTCCCCTTGTCACACATCCAAACTGTGTACACTCAACTGTGAGTAGATCACATAAATGTGTGCTGATCAGCTCCATGATGATTGCTCCTAAGGGCATACAGATATGGATACTTAGACAAAGAGATCTATGGTTATGTTGGTCCATGGATGCACCACCTCTGTGCAAGAGTAGAACAGTTGTTGTTGTCCGTATGATTGCAAGGGTTTTGCAATGCTGTTAATAATCCTTGTCAGATCACGTGTGGGATGCAACCTGGAATGTTAGCATGTGCAATAGATGCTGTGTATTGTCCATTGAGAGGCCAGTTATGAACTGCTCTGTAAATATGGATGTTATGTGACTAGTTGTAGGAATATCATGTGTCACATGTGGTGAGGACAAGGGAGTGTAGTTGACGCAGACAGTGTGGGAGTACAGGTTAGGTATGAGTGCAGACCCATCATATGTGGCATCATGACGTCTGAGGTCAGCAACAATCTGGGCCTGTCCTTTGAGGTTACACATGTAACTACACTGTGCGCTGTGGTTTTGCTTTGTGTAGGTGGCTAATTTTGTCACTTACTGTGTCTACACAACATCACAATAGCACTATGTGCTTCTTTTAGCTGAGGAGGTTGTGCCTGCATGTTAGGGGGGCACCATTACCCCAACTGTCACACAGCAATGTCCACTTGTTATTGCACAGCCTCCTAATGGCAGTTGCCCACCAGTCAGGTTTGCTGAGCCATGAAACGCATGTGTTCCCTCCTGTCCCCTACAGCTGTGTTCATGTAGTTGTAATGCTGCTGAGATAATGCATGGGTGTAGAGTACTGCATACCTGCTTATCCCATCTGTAAGGGGAGGTGCAGTCCCACAGGCGGTAATAAATGGCTTTCTTGATGTATATATAGCTGTATTGTCTACAAGGGGGGGGGTATGTGCTGATAGTTCTAAGGAAACTGATCTGTGGCCAGATCCCACTAGGGAGGACCTCACATTGGGGGCACTGTAGTGGTCAACCATACTAGTATACACATGATGCAATATGTTGGTTCCTCATGCGGATATGTCATGGCACTACTTCAGGGCATTTAAGTAAGGAGCTGGACCATCCTTTGGGCAAATGAGCTGCAGCATGACTAAGCACCATAGTGTGCACATATTACACTTCCCTAACATGTTTGTCTGTGCTCTGTACAGACATCTTGCATGACTCTTTTCTTGCAACATGCTGGAAGTAACTGCAATACATACTTGCACAGAGGACAACTAGCATGTAGTGCCAAGCAGTGTCCCCAGATCTCTGAGTCATGTCACGTGAAATGCCATGATAGGAGTTAGCATGGATATGAGCACTAACACTGTCGTACACATACTGACACTGGATGACACACTGTTATGTTTGCTCAAGCCCAGAATTTGCCTGCCATCTGTAACTGGTGGAGTCCATTGACTGTTACACTATGCAATGAATATCGGACATAAGCCAGACTCCACCAACCATGGCCTGACGAGGTGTATGACGATATTAGGCCAGCAGGCCATGCTGGAAACTGTGTACATTATGTACAGAGTGCTATGTCAGCTGGTGGAGAGGTAAGTGTCTGACAGTCATACTCTGGGAACATAGCATTGGGATATCTGCGCTGCAATGATGCCAGTCACCAGTTGAGTTCACTATCCTCCATTATTGGTGTACCCCTTCTACCTATTCACTCTCTGCAGTCATAGCCACTGTCAGTGACCTCTGACTGACTACATTAGCAGGTGACTGCATATCAGGAGCTGTTACAGAATCCCACACAGATCCAACAGTTATCCAGAATGGCCTAAGACAGTCAGTTGTTGTCTGAGCCACTGACAAACACTAAATGCCAATGACTGCACAATACTATACTGTGGGAAATCATCCACCCCTGCAAAATATTGTAGTGTCTGCACACAGCAAACAGTTGAGCCATTACACATGGAGTTATGGACACCTAGAGTAATGTAGCTTTTGAATTTCATTGGTCAGAAAGATGTGGGGATGCATTCCCCGTTGTGTAACCTATACTGACAGGTTTGTTATGTAAATCCTAGGCTGTCACTGCTATACTAAATGTGGCAGTCATCATTATCATTGGATGCTATGGCACCCTTGCCATGTCACTACACAGGCATATTGTACAACTGTAGCAGCCACACAGTTTCCATGGTACACCAATACATAGTGTAGATAACATGTCCTATGGAGTCCATGTCACGACCGTACATGTGTAGTTTGTCTCCTAAATGCTTTGTCTATGGCTCCATACAGGGAGGTGTTGGATCCCACTGTGTATCTCTGGTATATCCATGCATGTGAAGCACACATCTGTTATGACACACATCATGTGCAGGTTACACAATGGGATGCAGAACATGACAATCATTACTGGTGTCGGGCAACTGTCTGCACTGGACACAGGATATTTGTAGATGGGTCATCTCCATCACCACAGTCTGTAGATGTATTAGTTCCCAAAACCCTGGTGACACTTTCAAAGGGTAACAGACCTTTTCACAGATTAGGGATGCATGAGTACGCGGAATGCTGCCATTGTCCTTGTTAGCCTGTTATACACATGTGAACCTATAGAGCCATGCACTTATAGTTCTGTACCTTGCTGAAGACATATTTCTGCTGTGCTGACATGCCATCCTATACTGCTTTATTGCTGCTGTGTTTCCATAGGGTATTCCAACAGACTTTTGGAACAGAAACAGAAACAGTTCCATGACACACCTGTCATATTGTAATTAAACAGCTGTTACAACATCATACAACATAAGTTACACAAAAGTATGTGACGCACTCATGACAAATGCAGGCATACAGTATCTGTCGGTAACCACTACAAGTGGCATGGGAAAACAACACTGCCTTACACAAGTACTTGTTAAGTAATACAGTCACCCTGTGCATCAGACACATAGCTTTATTTCCCTGAATCAATGGCGATGATGAAAGGGATGTGGCATGGGCATTATCATTTGCACAGGGTGTTGTGTGGGGGTGCAGGAGGCCTAGGCTGACCCAAATGGTTGACAGCATGTGTGTGAGTCAGGAAGAGAAGCAGGTAAGATGGACCATGGAAAGGTGCTGTGTGTGTCTGTAGGTGACCTGCATTTGACAGTGGTATGTCAGTGTGTGTGTGTGTACACAGTCAAGCTCAGTGCTAGCCCCACATGTGTGTATGTTGGACAGCTTTGGCCATACATGGTAGAGATGACAGTTCACTGTCTCCGGGCCTGAACAGAGGATCTGGCTCTGCCAGAAGTTCACTGGCACCTCCTTGCCCAAGGTCAGAAGCAGTGCTAGTACCTGACGGTGACTGCTGTCTGCTGGGATTATGCCCCCTACAGGAATACCCAGGACCAAGAGCCCATGGCCTCTCACATCATGGTGTGCACAGCGCACTCTCCTTTGTAGCGCTGGATTTATTGCTGCTGCCGGAGTGTGACTGTGCATGGCCAAGTGGACTCTCAGCAGATGGAGTTGCTGACCTACATTCATGAGTCTAATGCTCAACTCCAACCACATGTTCCAGCACAGACAATGTGCAGTCCAAGACAGGCACTGTCTTAACCCACCTTCTGTTCACTGCATCAGTGAACTGATCCTGTGTGTTCCCAATGCAGCGGAGGCAGTCACGGATGTCAGACTGTGCTGAATCCATAACCCTAACCATAAAACTGATGTTCCATTCAGAACACTTCTGTGCCTCCATGACACCCCGAAACATGTACCGAGTGACCCATGATGTGACACTCTACAACAGGTGGTGGACAGACAGCAGGCCTCCTACAAGCACCCCTGTCAATCCACCTGTGTGGGACTTTGCCAGCTCTCTGCTAACAGCCAGAGTCTACACTCACTGGAGCCATAGTTGCCACACTTTCCTGTTCAATGTCCCCTCCCTCTGACTGTCCAATATCTGTGACCTCCGGCAACTGGGTATGTGTGGGCATACTGACTATGTGCAGTGACAATGAGGGCAGAAGTGGGATGTCAACCTCTGGGACAGATTCAGCCACTGAAACACCCACCTGTGTCTCACTGTGGCCACCATCATCGTCAGAGTCTGTGGAGACACTGACATCAGATTGTGTAGGGAACTGACACCAACCCGCCTCCCAGGTCATCTGTGATAACAAAGGTAAAAGCAGTACATTAATAACAGCACTATTATGCTCTGAGGTACTATGTCATGATATATGTAAAGCTCTATACACTGTCATCACTATGGCAGACCTGTTGAAAACCTAACTTCATATAGTAGGACATGAGGACAGTACTCTTCCCACTAACAGCTGCAGTTACTTGACAATAACATCTCATTACACTGCAATCTCATTGGCAACAATGTGGTACACTGTTAATATTTGTGTAGACTCTGCACAGTTGACACATAGGACACTTTGTAGTGTCCTGACAATACCGTCACATCTGTCAATGTGCCACACCCATAAGGCATAGGTATGACTCTCATGTATAAATTCAGAAAATATGTGCACAGCTGGCAATCATGCTAACAGTATAGCAATGCAGGCAACAGGCCAGGGATGGCAGTCTAGGGATTACACTGCAGTAAACCTGCATCTATAACAAAACAAAGTCATGCTTAGCAGGAGTAGGACCATAGGCTTGGACAGCACCTGACAGACCTGTGAAAAGTTGAGGGAGAGGTAATGTCAGTACCACCGTATGTTGCAGCACAAGAAGGTAATACGTCCATATATCTCACATTTACAGTAGCTACTGTGTTAATTGTTGTATTGGTCGCATTCAGTGTATGACAGTAAAACTGAGGTTAAACTCTTCCCCCCAAAGAACAAAGACCTGACACCCACATAAAAGTATGTACACTGTCACACACTGAATGCTACAGTATTACAATATTGATCAAATTAAGCTTACCTGCATGCTCCTCTGCTGTAGAAACTGTGGCACCCACATCCACAAAGTATGGTGTGATGGATGCCTGGGAGCTGTTGTGTGTGCCTAGGTTAGACAGGAATTCCTTAGTGGCTGAGAGAGATTGTTCTGCTGCAGGCCCTCCACAAGTGACACCATGATCTCTGGCTACATCTGCAGCTCTTCTTTGTGTAGCATTGATCATATCCGTCACACAGTGTTGAACTTGCTCATATCTCCTACCCTACTGACCCCTCACATTCACCTCATGGACAAGTTCAGCCCACAGTGTAGCCTGCTATTCCCTGTTTTGCCTCTCCCTGGGCAGTAGGATGTCATGATGTTGCCGCAGTCCTTCAAGTATAATTTCATTCTCTGCATCCGAGAAAGGTGCACAGCATCTAGGGTACATGATTCCTGAAAGACAACCACATGGGAACACATTACAGGATCACATACATGGAAATACACTATGTAGAGGTACTGCAAGGACAAACTGGCTGGCACTATCCACTGCTTGTTCACACATGTCATACTCCACGGTATGCAAACATACTAAGTGTATGGATGCAACTAGGATAGTAACAATAGTCAGCTATTCCCAGGTGTGTCATGACAGATACTGCTATATGATCATATGCCCAACACTGAAAATACAATTAACCAAACACTAAAACCTTATTTACTAGCACGTCCACTTAAATGAATATGCATTGTTCTGTTTATTATTATTTTATGCCTTGGATTTATAGGATTTTATGCCCTATTAATTGTATTTTTGTTTTTATTTTTACTTATTATTTTTTATTTATCTTGATTGATTTATAGTTAGTTTGGTTCACTGACATATACACTTAAGCAGTGAATTCATTCATGATGTCTTAAATATGATTGGCTGATAAGATGATGTAATTGATAATGCATTTCTATTTAAGGTTCAGCATTTTGGTTTTAAATGGTCTGATGAAGCACCATTGAATGGGTGTGAAAGCACTTACCAATAAAGTGTGTTTATATGATTTACTTGCCTTGTTTCATCCTATACATATTTTATTTATTATTTGCTTGCCTTTAGGATTGTGCAGTGTACTCTATTAGTGGCCCTTATTTGCAGTAACTGAGTTGACATTTTCTGTGAAGGCATATTATAGCATGACATGACACTTTATGCACATATAGTTTTGTTGTATGGATATATAAAGAGTGTTCCTACTTGCAGGCTTGTAACTTCCATTAGTGAAAAGCAGACATGTCATTTGAAATGCATTGTGTAGATAAACAGTACATGACTCAGCCATTAATTGCTGCCTTCACAATACTTATACACACCACTGAATTTGAACCCAGGACTGTGTGTGGCAAAATGTACTGTTTGCAAGGCATTTAACAGACTGAGCTACTGAGCCACTGCTACGGCATGTGTATTTGCAAGATATATGTGCACACATACAGGCTGTGACAAACATTCTTAGCATCCATCAGTATGTGCATGGCTTTATATGGATGTATTTCTGCACCAGGGTCCCAGTTGAAAATGTATTTTGCCATTAATGCCTTAGCAGGTGTCTTTCTACATGTTGCTGATGAATGACACATTTACTTGCTATTACAGGCCTCACTTACATCCATTATTATGTCTTTGGCTTTCTAATGGTGTAGTATTGCACCAGAGTCCAAGGTATACCCTCATTTTTTCCATTACATTTTAATCAAGTTTGCTCAGCATGGCACTCAGCTCCACTGAAACACGTGGAATGACTGTAACTGGCAATTACTATGTTTTGTTTAAACCACCTGTTTTAATTAAGAGTTGTGCAGCATGGCAGATCAATGCAGTGGTCGGCAGGTGCCATGGTCTTGGGTTCAAAACATGGGACAGGTGTTTATTTTGTAAGTGTGTCTTACAATTTTGAAAGCAAACATAGTCAGTATGGCTCTATTTAGCTGTGTGATGCAGCATGACATGCAGCACCACCCTAAAATATATAAAAGAAGGAAAAATGGGAAGATAAGAAGGTGGTGAAATGGGATGCAAGCAGGGGGAAAAACATAGTGAAAGGCAGGTAGGGATGCGCAGGAAGGGTGTAGGAAAGAACCATAGCTATCCATTTCTTGTATAGCAACAACTGTGCAGTTTGACAGAATTTGTACATGACTTTGAAATCTCACCCCAAGTGAGAGGGGTGAGGACAACATAACTGCATTATCAGGTCAATTGGAACAGAATACATGTGTCCAGTGGATATGGGTGTGTGAAATGGAGAGCTATGTATGGGGTGATATTTTTTTTGGGACAAGTTCCCATTATTTTTTTTAAAGTGAGAGTGGAATGTTGGGGAAAGGACATAGACACATGATGGGGAGGTAAGTTGGGTAGACGAGGATGCATTTGCAGACAGACAAGACAGCAGACAGGGATGGTGTGTGACACATGAGGGGAGTGAACACCTTGAATAGGGGGGGTGTTGTGGAATCCAAGTCCCATGTGCCTCCACAAGGCAGCAGTGTGACTACCATCCCCACCTATGGGACTGTCAGCACTGCTCCTTCAATGTCCCAACAGTGGCAGTGCTGGAGGCTGGGCACCGGGACAAGGCTGCTCCACCATGTCAGCCAGCATGCCCTCAATCCAGTGCAGGTGGTGGTCAAACCTATGGTAGACTGTCCTGCACACCAAGACCTGCAGCTCAGCCTGGGTGACAACACCCCATCCACCACCACTCCCAGAGGGGTCCTGTCCCTGCCCAGTGGGGTGATACTACCCTGAATTTGCAGGTAGTACAGGGGCAGCAGAGGGGGCACCACCAGTCTGTGTCCCATATGGGCTGGGACCCAGTGCCATAGTCAGTTGAGGCAAGATAAGCTGATCATCCAGAACTGGCCTGCCTTAACATGCTGTGGTAAATGAGGTATAGCAATAAGTTAAGGTTAGTAATAACCAAACCATTGTAAGTATTAACAGAATGGAACATCATTTTAATTAATCCAAATACATATTAATGTATATTATGTGTAACACAACATTAAATAGCATAACAGTCAGTATGTTAACAACATGACTGTAAGAATTAAAGTATAAGGCCAATAAAACAGTTTAACAAAATATGTTAATATTGTTGTTGTTGTTGTTGTCTTTTGGCTTTTCCCAGTTAGAGGTCGCCACAGCGGAACTCCAGTCCACTAATGATTGGCAGTAGATTTTTATGAACGCTGAGGTGCCAGCTCGACGTTCAACCTTCAACGAAGGCACGCCCATTTATGCATGTCTTTTGAACACCCACCCAACCATAATACTGAATCATAATAATACATAACACTAATAAACCACATTTTCCAACATATAGTTAGTTTAATGGAATATGTTAATATTAAATCATAATAATAAATAACAATAATAAATAAATGAAGGTAAGGGGTGGGAAGAGATAGAAAAACATTCCATTACTGACATTGCAGATTATATCCCTGAAAACACTGATAATAAATACTCTACAGGTGTGTAGTGCCAGTTTTGAGTACAGTGACTACAATTCTCCTATAGCTGATGTAGCATGTACATACCTCTCAAGCTTTTAGCATGGGTCAGTATAGGCCAAACAATAACAAATGCAGGTACACAACTGCACAGAACAGTTTCACATAATTTGGACTTGTATAACTACCAGGGTGTTCTGTAAGTGGATTTGGTAATTCATTGCATTCCAGGTAATCATTTTCTGGCAATCCTGTGACAGATGGATTAGGCAGTTTTAATTATATTACAAGAAATTGTGACACTTGAGAGGCATGCTTATGTACGGTACATAAACTAGACAGCCATCTTGCCTTAGATGGCAGGCATAGGAATAGAACTGAATAGCTGTGACTGCAGGGGACATCTGCAAATACTGTAATAATTAACTTCAGCAATTTAGTACAGACATACAAGGAATGCAGCTGTACTGGACATAGACAGATTTATTTAGGAATCAACAATGCTGATTAATACTTTTGGGAGGTGCATGGCAAAGAGAGAGGTGGTGAAGGCTAAGGATAAGGCATATGAAGAGTTGTATGAAAGGTTGGATACTAAGGAGGGAGAAAAGGACCTGTACCAATTGGCTAGACAGAGGGACCAAGCTAGAAAAGATGTGCAGCAGGTAAAGGTGATAAAGGATAATGAGGGAAACATACTTACAAGCGAGAAGAGTGTGTTGAGCAGATGGAAAGAGTACTTTTAGGGGTTAATGAATGAAGAGAATGAGAGGGAGAGAAGGTTGGATGATGTGGGGCTAGTGAATCATGAAATGCAATGGATTAGCAAGGAGGAAGTAAGGATAACTATGAAGAGGATGAAGAATGGAAAGGCTGTTAGTCCAGATGACATACCTGTGGAAGCATGGAGGTGTTTAGGTGAAATGGCAGTAGAGTTTTTAACCACATTGTTTAATGAAATTTTGGAAAGTGAGAGGATGCCTAAGGAATGGAGAAAAAGTGTTTTGGTACCGATTTTTAAGAATAAGGATGATGTGTAGAGCTGTAGTAACTACAGAGGGATTAAACTGATCAGTCACAGCATGATGTTATGGGAAAGAGTAGTGGAAGCTAGGTTAAGAAGGGATGTGATGATTAGTGATCAGCAGTATGGTTTCATGCCAGGAAAGAGCACTACAGATGTGATGTTTGCTCTGAGAGTGTTAATGGAGAAGTACAAAGAAGGTCAGAAGGAGTTGCATTGTATTTTTGTAGACGTAGAGAAAGCATATGACAGGGTGCCTAGAGAGGAGTTGTGGTATTGTATGAGGAAGTCGGGAGTGTCAGAGAAGTATGTAAGAGTGGTACAGGATATGTACAAGGGTAGTGTGACAGTGGTGAGGTCTGCGGTGGGAGTGATGGATGCATTTAAGATGGAGGTGGGATTACATCAAGGATCAGCTCTGAGCAGTTTCTTATGTGCAGTGGTGATGGACAGGTTGACAGATGAGATCAGACAGGAGGCCCCATGGACTATGATGTTTGTAGATGACATTGTGATCTGTAGTGAGAGTAGGGAACAGGTGGAGGAGACCTTGGAGAGATGGAGATATGCTCCAGAGAGAAGAGGAATGAAGGTCAGCAGGACTAAGACAGAATAAATGTGTGTGAATGAGATGGGGGATAGAGGAATGGTGAGGATGTAAGGAGTAGAGGTGATGAAGCTAGATGAGTTTAAATGCTTGGGATCAATAGTTCAGAGTAATGGTGAGTGTAGAAGAGAGGTGAAGAAGAGAGTACAGATAGGATGGAGTGGGTGGAGAAGAGTGTCAGGAGTGATTTGTGACAGACAAGTACCAGTAAGAGTGAAAGGGAAGGTCTACAAGAGGGTAGTGAGACCAGATATGTTATATGGGTTGGAGACAGTGGCATTGGCAAAAAGGCAGGAGTTAGAGCTGAATGTGGCAGAGTTAAAGATGTTAAGATTTGCACTGGGTGTGACGAGGGTGGACAGGATTAGGAATAAGTATTTTAGAGGGTCAGCCCAGGTTGGAAGGTTTGGAGACAAAGCCAGAGAGGCAAGTTTGCATTGGTTTGGACATGTGCTGAGGAGGGATGCTGAGTATATTGGGAAAAAGATGCTAAGGATGAAGCTACCAGGTAACAGGAAAAGAGGAAGGCCTAAAATAAGGTTTATGGATGTGGTGAGAGAGGACATGCAGGTGGTTGGTGTGACAGAACAAGATGCAGAGAACAGGAAGAAATGGAAACAGATGATCCACTGTGGTGACCCCTAATGGGAACAGCCGAAAGAAGATGATGATGGCATAGCTAAGTGGCTGTAAAATCTAAACATAATATCTACTCATAACATGGGCTACCTCACTGATACACCTTTTGTTCCTGGTTTAGAAGAAAATGAGAGCATTATGTGATGATAATGGCCTGGAGACATAATTGAATGATACAGTGAGTTGAACAATACATGTTACAAGACATTTGTTTTGCATTATAGTACTATTACAGTGTTATACATGACTGCGGTGACAGTAAAATACAAATGCATGGAATACAGCTGTACTGCAGACATTCAACAGATTTATGTATGAATCAACAAAGCTGCTTAACATTTTATTAGTATTGCTGATAAATGTCTGTGAAGTCCACATAATATCAGCCCATACAGTAGGCTATCTCACCCTTATACCTTTATTACCTGAAGTAGAAGGCACAGAGAGCATTATGTGACTGATTTTGGCCCGGAGACAGCCTTGGACCATACTGTAAGTTTTGCAGTACAGTTTGCAGGCCTTTAATTTTGCATTCTACAGATATTAGAGTGTTGCACTTGACTGCAGCAACCTTAGTATAGACAAGCAATGCATACAGCTCTACTGCAATGGTTATGGCAACACAATCCTGGTGTACACCATTTTGCTTACTATTATTGTTATTGTTTATTGTTTATTGCAATACAGTTGTTATTTGTTCATTTATTGCACTGCAGCTCTAATTGCCCATTTATTGCACTACAGTTCTACTTGCCCATTTATTGCACAGCAGTTTTTATTGTGTATACTTTATTGCAGTAAATGCTTTATTCTTTCTTGCTTATTGCACAACAGTTAGTATAGAAAATCTGTACTTACCACACTCATGGTGCAACCTGGCCAGGCGTCCTGCATGGGACTCTACATTGTGACTCCTCTCAGCTGCAGCTGTTGGGAGAGAAGCACACTATTATGCATACCAGTTTTGCAGATATTCAGCTTGCATATTGGTAAAACAGTGAAAATATACTTATATATTTGTAGGGCATTCCCAGCTCTGTCTTCTTGGACCCAGGTGTCCAAGGTTCCCCTCTTTCTCCACTTCAGGTCACCATAATGGTGGTGACATTGATTACCTGTGCGGGGGATACCAGTAACACTGGTGAGTTCCCTGGCCAACTGGTCCCATGCCTCTACCTTATATTTCAAGCCCTGCAAACTGCCCTGCATCAGCCTGGCTTCATGGTTCTTTACCAAGAGACCAACAAAGACCTTGAACTCTTGAACACCCCATCTCTGCTCCCAAAAGCACACACCTTCACCAGCACCTGCCATATCAACAGTTGATTAGACTCCAAAGGATGGTACAGAATTCCCGCCTACTGAGGTTAATATAGGCTGTTTTCCCACCCTTACACATCATTGAGCAACTTTCAAAAATGCATTGTGTTGCTGAGCAGTGTGAAAACTCACACAACCATGGTTTTAGCAAAGCTTAGCACCACACAAACTGTAATAGCCATTAGCATGTTTAAGCAGTGTTTAGTACCATGCAGCAATTCCATATTTAACATATTTTTTATTAAATTAAAGAAAAACAGTAAATTGATTTACAGACATGTCATGACTGCTGTGGACTCAAACCCAGGACCTATTGTTTTATTTATTTATTTTTATTTATTTTACATTTGTTTTAGTATCACTTTATACATTAGGAAACATCACAAATAACCTCACATGCAGGACTGGTGCAATGGCCAAAGAAAATCACAATGTAAATCAAAAAATAGCCAGCACTAATAGAACACCATTTATTTAAATTATAAGGTGTGAATACAGAATCATACCTGTTTCGGCAAATAGCCGAATAGATTTTATTAGATCCTGGGGGATATTAGCATTAAGAATAATGAGTACAATAAATTGATTGTCTGTGCAAATTCCAAGAGAGAATGATTTATGGCTTATATAAAAAAATCCAAAACATTTTCAAGCAAAATGGAATGAATCATTTTATGACTGTACTTCAAACTCAGCATGGTGGCATGGCAGTAGTGTTGTTACCTCACAGCAAGAGGTTCTCCCATTTGATTCTCAGCTTGGCTTGGGAGTGCCTTCTGTGTGGAGTCTGCATGTCCTCCCCACGGTTGGGTAGCGTTCGAAAGACATGCATGCGTAAATGGGCGTGCCTTTGTTGAAGGTTGGGCGTCAAGCTGGCACCTCGGCGTTTCGTAAAAAATCTACTGCCAATCATTAGCTGTGGCGACCCCTTACCGGGAAAAATCCGAAAGACAAACAAACTTTAAACTCAGCCATAGTGGTACTAACTAAATAAATATGAACAAACTTACAAGAAAAGTGTGATGAAAGTTATAAGCCCCAATGTTAAGCTCTTATGACCAAGAGAGGTGCCTTTAATAATAGTAGGTATCTAGCAATACTAACAGAGCAAAAACAAGCAGCCCAGAAGGGTCCTAGTTAAAGGTGATAGGTTAAGACAGGTACTATGCTAGCATGACTGATATTGTATGCATGCAAACTCTGCTAGGGGAAGAATGCATTTTTGTAATAAAATGTCATGTAATGAAACAACTGGACATAGTGGCATACAAGCTGCTATGCCTGCATGTGTGGTGCCAAAAATGGAGTTGGATAGGTGTCACTGATATCAAAGCAATGCATGTTTCACTATGTGTACTGCATATTGCAGACATATTGCCTTTGTTTGCTGCATGCATATTTACCTCACAACATTATAATCAGTTTCTCTCCAGAATGATATTGCATGTGCCAAACTTCTGTGTCAGAGTAGTCCATAGGTCCAATGGCAATATGAGTAGTCATAGTGGTGGTACTCTGACTCATGCAGTCAAATCTATGGTGAGATGCATTAATCTACCTTCATGATCACCTGAGCCTTTATCAGGCATGTATGTGGTGGTTGTTACCCTTCCAGCAGTGGTTATTCATAAAGTGACAAACTGCTGCACAGCACCTTTGATGCATTTGCTGTTTTGCATAGATCATCATGCACATATAGAGCTATGACACCATACTCATGTACTGGGAAGCATCCACTCAGTCTTTCAGATGACCAGCAACATGACACATGAACATTCAGGAGAGTAGCATTAAGCTAGATAAGCATGGGAAAGCTGCTTACAATACTAGTGACATATCTGCTGATGCTACATTGTCTGAAAATGAAATTGTGTTCAGACCACTTGCAGTGATATGATAGGTACAGTGGGACAGGCATTTAGTAGCAATGTCTATCTTAGTTCTGTTGTCATCATTGCAGAGATTGTACATCAAATGATTAATGCTGATGTTTCATATGTCAATCTGATATAGGCTGAATGCTCCGGCAATGTGTCATCAACTGTGATGCAGCAAACATGGATACAGGAAACTACTGCCTTCAGATTCATGCTATGATATCATCACTGGATATGACCATCATGGAATGAACAGTTTCATGTCACTGCAGATGTGTGCTAGTATACTGGACAACTATGGGGCAGTGTGACCACACAGAGACTAATGTCCATCAAAGTATATTTCATAAAACTATGCTGTCATACTTTTAGACTGGCTACTTAACACAACATGCATAGTACATGTAGACATGCACACATATGCATGTAGCAATCCTCAGTCCCCTGCTACCAGCCTGCTGTAAAACACCATATGGCAAAAACTGTGAAAGACATATCTTCTATGCATATATTTTCTCAGTCACAGCATCCACATAGAGGATTCCATATCATGTCAATATCCCAACAGCAGAGCTTCTATAAAACTCCACATATGTACTATTTCTGGTGTATTCTGCTAGATCTTGATTATGGCTATCAGTTGGCACATCCACTTCTGGTGTTCCATTGGCCACACTAGTGTTTTTTTCTGTGACTTCACAACTGCATAATTGTTGCATTTATACTTCTTGTTTGTTAGTGGGCAATGTCCTTTGAAGTAAATTTGAATGAAATACCAGCATCTAGCACTGTATATCATAACATCCTCTATGATTTTTCTACATTATAGGAGATATTGTACCCCAATGTATGCTACACTGTTAGCTCTAGGGGCAAGAGTATTACATACACATGCACTACATGAACACTGTCTGATAATGAGAGTAGCTGTAGCTAATTTTTCATATGTGTCTGCTATGAATACTCAACTCAGTATGATCTGTACCTGCACCCACTGCATGTGATTGCCATTTGTATCTATTCATCTGTGCTTCATATATGCCAGTTACTGGGCCACATATATATTATAGTGTTTTGTTATTAATGTGTCACAGCTGTGTGGAGCACTACCCTAGACAATTATTTGATCACCCAGCATTCTTCACCCATTCCAAGGACTTGGTCTGTAGCACAGACTGAGGGTACTCATGTTGCTTCTGGTTGCCCTATATGATATTGCAGTATATCAAGATCTTTATCAATTTGCACTTTTTCTGTTACTAGATATAGCAGCACATCTCCCTGGTTCCACATGTTGTGCATTATGCAACACCAGATGAGCCATTTGCATGCTTTTTTTCATGAGTTTGAAAGGAAAAAGCGGCACATATGAGCACTTCTTCATTATGCAGTACCTCTCCTCAGCTGCACTGCAATCTACGGGAATGTACCTGCATGCTATTCAAAGATTTCTGAAGGCCCCAGTACAATTAATCTCCTTATAAATGTATACATTATCTGTACTTCTTGGGTAATGGACATGAGTGTTAAGGATGGTAGTATGCCTGTTGTATAACAGCTTTTAACCACTATACTGGTCTTCCTTCCTGTTCAGGAATGCAGCAACATAAGATCCAGTTGGTCACAGATATGCATATGCTTACATGTGGTGGTACCAGGCACACTGTTAAGCACTACTATGGCATGAAAACTGCATATTTCTGTGGCTTGGTTATATAACTGCTGGTTGACTCCCTCTCCTCATAAAATTCATTCTTCAATACCTGCTGAATTTAGTTCAGGGTTGTGACAGAGCTAAAGTATATCCCTGCACTCAATGCATGCTGCAAATCAAAAAAAAAAAACATATCCTGCACAGAATCACACACACACACAAACACACACACACACACACACACACACACACACACACACACACACACACACACACACACACACACACACACACACACACACACACACAGATGGTTGCATAACTATAACTGATTTGAGAGTTGTCATTTTACCTGTGGAATGTATTAGGATGTGAGATGAAACTGGTGCACCCTCGAAAACACAGATGACACAAGGAAGGCATGCAGATTCTATTCAGGAGGCCCCCTAGTCGAGAACTGAAGTGTAAAGTTAAGTAATATGATGCAGCAGTGTTAATTGCTGTATAACTTTGCTGTCATCTGCAAACCACAAATCTGCACAGTTGACTGCAATACATGAACATTATTAGCACCTGACATTTGATGTCAGAACACTAACAATAACCAACTGGCACTCCAGCCTCACAAACAGATTAAACATATGTCTTGTTATATTATGTTATGTTATGTTGAGGTCAGATTACCACATTTTCCATTACAGAAGACTGCATGCTTACAAGTTCAAAATATATATTACCAATCTTACAAACACTATATACAAATAAAAATGGAAATTCTGATTCACAAGAGCTTTCAGTGGAAAATATTTTCTTTAACAATCAGAGCATTATTTTGTAAACACAGAGGGCAGCATTCCTGAAGCATCATTGAAATAGCCACGGAGGATGCTCTCCTTTGATGGCTTAATCTGAATATGTTGTGAGCCATAAAAGCAAGTATTTGTGAACAGTGATACTACCCTTTGTGATATGTGAAACAACTCATGAGAATTAGACGATCACCTGTGCAAAGAGTACCACTGAATCTTGGAAATGGCTGAGGAATCCTTTGTCTGGGTTCTTCCAGAGGTATGCTTTTCCCACTTAATGTCTCAGAATATTCCTTTTTGCCATAATACACAATGCTGCATATCTGACCCAGCTGACAAAGGAGACACAGAATCATAGAATGTGGTGACATATGTGGGTGACTTGATGCATTTGTTTTTCTTTCATTTCCCTGTCTTTGAGGTAAGCTACAGATTCTGTTTAATCAACAATTTTTTCTCATCTCTGAAAGATGTTTGTCCACTGTATGTTTACATTCTATCACCGTTTTTGATATTATGACTTCTTCATGAATAATATTACCACAGTCTGCTCTTTCTATAAAAAGAAAATCTTCCGTGTACCTTTTCGATGCATTCACTTTGGCCATTTATGTTTCAGTGCATTTTACTGATTGCAGAAAGACACATCTAGACTAAGTAGTCCACCCTTTAACTGCACTTACCTACTGCATGATATCTATATATCCCCTCCTCCTTACTTCTCTGCCAGTTCCTTTCCCTTTGGGATACCACACTGGGTTCTGTTCAAACATCCATCTATAACATTAGCTGTAATGTCTGTTGGAAATATGGTATCCACATTAATTCTGTGGTGTCCCTTGATGTGCTTAAATGCTTCTCTGGTAGCTGTGCTTTGCCACCTTTCTTCAAAACACTACATTTTAAACTATTCAAATCCAGAAGTACACACAGTATTTTGTGCTCTTACTAGGTGTATATAGAACAACTATTTCTTGTTTTCTGCTGGCAATACATTTTACTGAATATCCCAGCTGTCCAGTGCACTACATTGCTGTTTTAGTGGGTACTTGGTATCCCAAATCCTTTTCTGTTCTTTTCTTTGGTACTGCATTCCTTCCAGATGAGTAATACTTTTCTGGGTCATTTCTTCTTAAATGCAAGATAGATTAATAAAGACGAAGGACTTAATTTGAACGGACTTGTTTTAGCCTATTCTCCTAAACTTGTAGTGCCAGTACCATCATTTATACGCTTTTGTGAATATCAGACTGTCAAATGTCATTACAGCTTCCATAAAATTAATGTTTTTCCTTTCTGAGCTTGAATAATGTCAGCTGTATACAATTATGAAGAACCGGCATTAGCACTTGTCTCTGTGCTGTTCCATTGGCTACAAAACTTTCATCTGAGTGACTCTACTAACTGTTACCCTCTGTATCTTTTTGAAAATGGCAGTGTTACCATACTATAACATTTAATCAGTCTGTCTAATTTATTCTAAAACCTGTCTTGGGACACCATGTCTAATATCATGTAGAAGTGGAAGTAATCTCTGTGATAACTTGCTTATCAACATTCTAAAATGATTTCCTCAGCAGTGATTGTATGAAGTTTCATACACATAAGGCCATTCTACCCAGCAGTATTCCCATATTGCCCCATGCCAGCTGCTGGGGCTGGTCATAGACTACCTGACTTGGACAGGGACAATTCTAGCTCCTTCTGTGCTGCTGTACCAGCACTGAATGCCTCACCTTAAGCCAGGCTTCTGTGTCTGCAATGAGAAGCACATCGGTCGTGCCATTGTCTGGTTATAAACTTTGCATCTGCACATTACCATTTCTGGCTCCACCTGTGTGTTCTGTAAAGTATGTCCCTTTTACTGAATGCTGTGATTCTCTGAAGTGCAGTCACATTTTATATGCCAGTTGCTCTGTATACAAATACACAAGCTGCATGTCCTGTGCATCTTTCTGTCTGTAACAGAGTGCTGCCCATTCCTTCACCTGTGCAGGTCTTCCTCGGCTATGTTGCTATGTGTTCCATTGGTCTCCAGGTGCTGGGACTATGGACAATGCATTCCAAATCTCTGAGTCACAGTTTTGAACTGCTTTGAACTAATATATTTAACATCCTTACTTCACATGGTCTTCAGTGCTGTACCTAATTCTGTAGGTATTTTTAAAATTGTCATAGAACAAAACAAACACATTTTGCACCGAATAGTTTACGTTAGGATTAAGGCACATCTGTATGAATCTGCTACACTCAAAAATAAAATATATGAGCACTAACAAACTTAAAATAAATGCATAATCAAAGATTAGAATTTTAAATGACTGAAGTACTGTCTTATATTTAGTGAATTAGCAGAGTATGAAGTGTATTTTCTTAACACTTATCATAATGTTAATTGTCATACAGGAAAATATAAACTAATTTCTTGACAAGGCAATGATACACTGTGGACAAAAAACAGAAACTGAGAATATGATGACAAAGAGCAAATGGTATCAGAATGAATATAGTAATTTTATTCACTACATCAATAGTGAATATTCAGAACTATATACACCAACGTGGTGGATAATTTATTTTATTTATTTTATTCTGAATTTGTTAATTGGTGTAGAGCACTTTGTGTCTCAGCCTGGGGAAAATGCAATAGTTACATGGCATTATATACAGAGTGAATGACAAAATGCAATATATATATATATATATAGATACATTATAGTGAATATCACAGTTGGTTTGACAGAATAAAAGCAATAGAAAAACGGCATTATATATAGGGTAAGTGAAAAACAAATATATACATGCATTATATACAGAGTGGAAATCAGTGGCATACTGAAGGAATTACTGTCAAAAACAGAGTCAAAGAAAAGTATGGAGAGGGAAGAAGGGGATGAAAACATTAAGTGAGATAATCAGAAAGAATGCAGTTGCATTTATAACTGTCTTAGTATTCTGTAAGCTCACCATAAACATTTACTTAAAAAGCTTTCACTTAAGGAAATCTACTTAAATGTACAAGATGCAATAATAACTCTATAGTATGCTCTCATGTAGCAATAATTTTAAAATGATAATCTCATTATTTAACTTGCATGACACTGATCATGTTTTTCTTATGCTTTCAAGCATACTTAAACACCTACTGAAACCATTTTGATGCATATTATGAAAGATTGTATGTTTTCTACACAAATGTAATTGTATGACACAGCAAGGCAATGAGGCACAGAGTGCATAGAATGTTTTTATGGAAAGATGAAGAGAAATGCTAGCTGCATTACACAACAGCCACCATCCTATATCAACAGGCACACACTGTGCACATAACCGTGAGCAGTAAAACAGTTCCTGATATATGTGTGCTTAGGTGAGAGACTGTCTGCATTCCATGCATTTCAGAAGAATATAAACTACTAAAATGCATGCTTCCAACCTTTCATCACTGGAAAATGATTAACCTTCTAATTTTTTCTGTGTGTGTGTGTGTGTGTGTGTGTGTGTGTGTGTGTGTGTGTGTGTGTGTGTGTGTGTGTGAGTGTGTGTGTGTGTATGAATATACCTATTTTATCCCTCTTTTATGAAATATATACATGCTGTTCTTTTTAGACGTATCAAGGTTACGAATAACTTCAGTGGATAACACTGAAACTCATCTTAACACCAGAAATACTTAAACCAAAGCTCTTCCTGTTTTAAGTAACTACATGACTAGATAATATATGCATGGACAAACACCAAACTGCCTTAATGTGCTGCATCATCTCCTACTTCCAATTCAGATTACAGACCTGTACTCAGCCTCATAGATGAGTCACACAGCACAATTTGCCAAAATGATATCATCGCAGACTTTGAATGAACTGGCTGAACTTTTTTAACAAGCATGTCAGTAGTCCTGTCCCTTAATGTTGCTGTTCTTCTTTATTTTTGGCAAAGCATTAGTTCCTGTCCCTAGGCTGTATGTGTACCATATACTGCACTCACCCTTTGTGATTATTTATTAACTCCTTACTGTAATACAGCTCATATGTAGCTAGACACACAAACATTATATATCTGTATAGGTGTACTTCAAACGATCTAAACAGCCTAAATACTGATAGTCAAATGATTAACAGTCAAACTATGTAAACTGCAAAATATCTAAACACCAAATATCAACAGAATAATGGTTATGCTTGGGAAGGGTTTGTGCCCTTTCACCACTGTTGTGCAATCTCGGAGTTGGTATATATATATATATATATATATATATATATATATATATATATATACACACACACACACACACACACACACACACACACACACACACACACACACACACACACACACACAAACACAATTAGTCAGAAATGTGGGGGGTTCAGGGGGGCTTGCTTCCTGCAAAAATATTGAAAAAATGTGATAAAATCTAACCATATAGAAAACGATTGAAAACTCTGAGAATATCAAACCACATTGTGTCAGTGCTTTGCACCCCCCCCACACCTCCTTCTAATTAAATAAGCCAACTCAGAGATCATACAACAGTGAGGAAATGGCATAGAGCTTTATCCAGTATAACTCTGAGTTTTGTCAGTATTTTGTGTTTACAAATTTTACAGATTAGATATTTTGACTGTCAGTATTATGCTGTGGTGATTGACTGGCATGTGACACAAAACGTGGAAGATAGCTTCATCCACCGCCTTCATGTAATGAAATAATTGCATGAAAGCAGGCACAAATCTGTTTCAGTAACTAGCTTACAAAGTAGAACCTGCTTCCAAAAGCATAAAGGGAATATGCACTGCTGACCTGAGTGCAGGCTTCCCATGTCCACTCTCAGACCAGACTGCACACAGGACTCTTACATAAATGAGTCTCTCACCAATCTGTCTATGAACCAATGCCTTCCAGTGGCCCTTTATATATGGTATCTGCCTTTCACTAAAAGTATTATTTTTATATGCAAACATAATTCTCCAATTCCTCACAGCTTTCTTCCTGGCATGGTACTATGGGTATTACTCCAAAGGAAGTTGCAGACGTCCAGTACCTGGTTGCTCTAAAATCAAAGTAAATTTGAAATACACCAATCAAAATCTCTTTCACTGGTAGTCAGTCTAAGTAATCTCATGGGAAGTTGTATGTCATACAGTGTGCTGATCAAAGTAACTAATGGTTACTCGGTTCTCAGATAAACAACAGTGCATAAATATTCTTATAATAAATATAAGCCACAGCAATGAAGAAAATGGTGTGCATATAGATTATATATATATATATATATATATATATATATATATATATATATATATATATATAGGGGTTGGCACATGCAAGAAGAGCTTGAAAAAGGTTATAAGACATAGATAAGATGCATGCAGAAAAAAAATACTAATTTTAGGACTATCTGCATTCTTTGAGTACCTTGCTAGAGGAATCCTGATCTTATGTAGCTAGTACTCTCAGATGGTTCCACACAGATAAGACAGCATCAACATTTCATCGCAAGTATCCCCCAGCGCCCAGCATTTGTGACATTATCATCATACAATTACTAGACTTGTCATTTTGTCCATCTGCTTTCCTTGAATCCTGAGCCCCATTTGTGTCATAAAGATGTCATTACAGACATCATATTATTTATATTCTATTGGTCTGTCACAATGTTTGTTACTAGGAAGAGGCGTTAGCACATTTGAAGTCTGAATACATTTCACAGTCCTGCTCATTATTTTAGCCTTTGATATTCAGAAAAAAACACAACATCATATTCCTACCATGAGAATACTCACAACAGATAAACATGAAAAGAAGAAAAATACTAAAAAGAAATAAAAATACATTCTGTTTCCATGAGCCTGGCATTCTCCCTGACTTCACAGAGGAATTGAGACAGGTGTTCTAGATAAATACAATAAGATTTAGATGCTGTTCTAGAGTTGGTTGACAGATTCATAAAATGCCACCCTATTTTAAGACTGATGTATTACATGAAAATATGTCTTAGGCAGACCCAGAAGTTATTTATAACATTTAGAGTCAAACAATAATCTGAGAAACCAACTTTCAAATAAGTTGCCAGTTACAGATGTTAGCTTAATAGCTCTGTAGTTCTGTACAATATCAAAAGAATCAACATTACAAATTGGTGGAACAAAATCATCTTCCAGTTCATGGTAACTGTACTTAGTAAATTAAGTATGCCATGAAGGGGCATTGATAATACCACATGTATACTGGATTTTCAAGTATCAAATTTACATGCAGATTTCACCTCAAGTAAGAATTTTTGCACAGCACTCCCACATCCCAAAGACATGCTGTAGGTGGATTGGACACTCTAAATTGGCCCTGCGTGTGAATGTGTGTATGTGTGTGCCTTCTGTGGAAGCTTGGGATCCAGGCTGGCAACTCAACACCGTAAAACTCCACTGTCAATCATGAGCGGACAGGTGATCCACTGTGGCGACCCCTAACCGGGAAAAGCTGAAAGAAGAAGAAGATACTAAAACTCAGGTAAGTCAGAAAAGTAGGGGGAAAGGGCTCTGAATCCAGATTGGTGATACATAAACTAAGTGTTTAAGCATCAGTTATAAAGTTTAAATTACTAGCTCATCCATTCCTAACTTTTAAGTAGATAATGTCAGAGGGAGTTTTAAACTACTCTTGCCACACTAGTATACCATTTCCGTTTTATCCCATCTAATAAAATGCATGTGTTCAAATTTGTTCTTAAATTCTACAAGTGCTCTTTTAAGGTGTTACATGCATGTCATAGTCTGATTTAATTTAAAGTCAACTGGAACATCTAAACATTCCACATCCACACATTTTTTTAAATTCAGTAATCTCTTTAAAGATGTACTCAAACACAGATTAAATCAATGGCAAGCAGAAGTAGTCTTTTTAGACCTAGTGTGTCGTGTCTGTGTTTTTAAACATAATTCTTTTAAAATGCCCAGGGTATGTCAGCAGGAAATGAAGAGAAAACAGCATCCTTGTCAATGTTTGCAAAGTCATCAATGATTCTTAAAAAATAAGCCTTATATACATATTATGTAGATGTTTATTTCTTTAATACACAAATGTACAGAATTAAAAATATATGTGTTTTCATTATTAGTGTTGCTCATGGAAAGATTGATGGTGCTTATTCCTCTTATAGAAAAATAAAGATGTTCAGACTTATTTAACAAAGTAAAATAAATAATCTTCTCTGTGGCTCAGTGAGCATTGACAGAAAATGTTTACCAGCCTATATCTGAGTAACTAATGTCTCCCAGATCAATGGTAGGTAAAAATGATTGAGACCAAGTCATTCTGCCAGATGGTTAAGTAAGTTACATCATTAACAATGGTCATACTTGGAAATTTCTGCAAGAAGAAGGAATCCAGAGAATGTTGATGTTACTAACTACTAAAAAAAAACAGAAAGTAAAACAATTAGTTCAAAGGTTCTGAACATGACCATGACAGAATGGTAAAAAAATTATCTCAAGGAAACAGCTCACAAGGTTTGTCTTTTCATTCATTCATTTTTTCCAGGTATCCACTTAATCCAGCTCAAGGCTGTGGAGAACTAGACTTTATCATAACAATCAGTTGTTTATAGCACAAACACATGTTTAGGCAGAACACTGGCCAATCGTATGATACACACACACACACACACGCACACACACACACACACACACACACACACACACACACACACACACACACACACACATACACACACACACATACAGACACACACACACACACACACACACACACACATACACACATACGCACTCTCACTCATGATACATATAACAATGGGCAACTGGACCCCAAAAGAAAAAAAAAAAACATGTAGACAGTGAGGACATAAAATTCCATAATAAGGCCTCAAAGACAATAATTTAAGTGGAGACCAAAACACATTGAGGTATCAGTGGTAAGCATTGCACTGTCCCACCAGCATTTTTATCTTGATAAAAGAAAATTGACATTGCTTTTACAAGTATTGTCAGAAAGCTGACAAAGAATAAAAACTGAAATTTACATGCTTTGATGAAAAGAAAATCACATGAAATGAATATGTAGCATTTTGAGTTTCATAAAAGTCAGTTTGCTAGCTAGCACAAAAAAATGAAACTGATTTTTACCTGACCCGCGCACTCTCACTCATGATACATATAACAATGGGCAACTGGACCCCAAATGAAAAAAAAAACATGTAGACAGTGAGGACATAAAATTCCATAATAAGGCCTCAAAGACAATAATTTAAGTGGAGACCAAAACACATTGAGGTATCAGTGGTAAGCATTGCACTGTCCCACCAGCATTTTTATCTTGATAAAAGAAAATTGACATTGCTTTTACAAGTATTGTCAGAAAGCTGACAAAGAATAAAAACTGAAATTTACATGCTTTGATGAAAAGAAAATCACATGAAATGAATATGTAGCATTTTGAGTTTCATAAAAGTCAGTTTGCTAGCTAGCACAAAAAAATGAAACTGATTTTTACCTGACCCATGTGGCAACATTCTGGTTTCATAGTTTATGATTGCATGGATACATTGTACAGAATTTTAAAATGATTGTCATGAAACAATAGGCAATATTTTGTTCTTTTTCTTCTTTGATGAATATAGTAAGAAGCATTAACAACCAAATGAAATTAATGTTGCACAATTCAAGGAAAAATGCATAATTGTGGTGAAGCAAGTTATGTTTGCCTTTGATAAGGCCTTCATAAGTGTGGCCAAGCACACTGGCAAACAGCTGAAACTTGTTTTATCTAACAAAAATATTCTTGACTTGTAGTTTATGATCTTGGAGAAGAAACCTATTGTGTTTTCCACTCTCTTAAGTACTGCCAAAATAAACTGCCACAGACTTTCTTATAAACATCTAGATCTTAAAAATCGAATTAACATTCTCGATCCTTTTTGTGCCACCAAAGATCTCATTTGGAAGGCTTTAACCAAAGATAAATTATTAAATGAAAAATAACAATCTTGTTGGTTGGTTGATACAACTTTTTTTATCTGGTTAATGTCTTAAAACAGTAGATACCATACTACAGGAATATAATTTAATAAGGGAATAAAACTGGATATACAGGGGATCAGACCTTTCACAAAAAGGAAACTGGAACAAATAATTCAATTACAGTTAATAATATTTCCCAGTCCGCTAGTTTATCTTTGTCAAATTGTTTACAATAATAAATCAGTAATTATATCATGTCAGACATATATGCAATATAACTAGAATATAGACTGGACATAAATGATGAATTTTGGAATTTTATTTCCCAAGACATCTCCACACAATCTCAGAGTCTGACAAATGGTTATTCCCTTCAGTCAGTAACAAGCATGACTACTTAATCTTTCTGGGAGGTTTATACCTGGAAGAGCATTCTAATCCCCTCACAAATTAAGCAAAACCAGCAAATCAGCAGATTTTTGTTGCTGGAGATGTACATTCTCAGATAAAGCTACTGGTCAAACACATAATATTTTAGACAAGCTCTTTGGTCTGAAAATTTTTTGTTATCTAAAAACATGGTAGTGTACAATAACTACATACCTGTTTGAATTAAATAGCCATCATTCTCTATTTTGGACTATCTAAGCTGTAGCAAGGAAGTCAATTATAACACAAGCTCTCAAAGTTCACCTCCCACCTTTGCAGAACTTCTTCTTTCTGTAAAACATGTACATGATAAAGAAAATGATTGAATAAAGTTAAGATCCACTACTATGCCTACTAACCTTAAATACTGGCCTAAAGTCAAATAATTATTAGGTGAAACTTTTACAAGAATAAGATATTATTCTGTCTCCTCTATCTGTTAGCTTGTTTTATTACTTCTCTTAAAATATGTGTTATTTGTTATACTTCTATGCAAAATGAATCTGCCTTTGAAATATAAGGTCAGGACACATTATATAACTACTATATAGAGTTATTGTTTAGATTTAAACATAAAATGAAAAATTAATGGTGGAGTATTTACTTAAATGTCATTATTTGGTAAAAACATATACAGTGAAGTTTTCAGAATCATGATATTGTAAGGCCATGTTTTAAAGACAAAAACAATAAAAATAAAAAAATCAAGAGTACTACCAATAAACGTTAGTGAAGAAACACGCAACAGAGGTCTTGGCATGTCCTGTAATGAGGCCCCAGAATGTATTATGTCCCAAATGGAAAATAAAATCATTTTAATATGACTATCACATCAGAACACTTTAGAACATAATAAAGTAAAAAAGATTTTTAACAAGTCAAGGTGGAGCAAAAGCACTAATACCACACAACAGTTTAAGACATAATGAAGTGTGTGTTTTCATATACATGTGGGTGGTTTTGTGTGTGTGTGTGTGTGTGTGTGTGTGTGTGTGTGTGTGTGTGTGTGTGTGTGTGTGTGTATATATATATATATATATATGTATGCATATAAATATATATATATATATATATATATATATATATATATATATATATATATATATATATAATATGTGCATATAAATATATATATATATATATATATATATATATATATATATATATATATATATATATATACACACACACATATACAGACATATTTGCAGTACCAGTGCACTTTCATTGACATAAAATACATTGTGAAACTTCAACAGCAATCTCTTTCATTGAAACACAAAAACAATAAATTAGGGTGTTCACAAACGAAATAAATACATTTATAGTTTCATTGGCACAGAGATAAGTATTAGGCTAGCTGAACTTAGCATAGCTAGTTTCCCTTTTTGTGCTCAATTTAACCTATCCCATTTGATTAGAGATTGGCCTTACCCATCCCATGGTTGATAGTTATATATTACCTCCAATGAGAATAACTAGGATCATACCACAGATAATATGAAGGGAACCATGCATGGGATCAATTATTTAGGAGCTGCCTCTGTCTATTAGTAGTGAAGTGGCAGTCCTGGGGTATTTTTTTGTTTTCATCAAGACATCCAAGTTGTACTTGAATATGGACAGGGATGAACTTTGTTAAATAAGCATAGACAGTCTGCTCCAGGGCATTGGTATCCTCTGTGAGATATACCTGTTCCTCCAAACCATTCTCTTGCAGAAAAGGTTCAGATCCTTTGACTGATTATTTTAGAAGCCACTGGACTTGCTGATGTGCATGTGTACTGAGTCAGAGGGTGCCTTGTATACCAGACACAAGTCACCTCTTAGCAGTCTGTAGAATACCGAGTACAGTGACAGAGCTTTGAGATGTACGACATATTGTTTAGGCCTTGTATCCTTTTAGTAAGGTATACACATGAGCATTTCAATTGTTGCATGTGTCTGGACAGATACTCGCCGAAGGGGGCATTATATTCAATGACTAGCCTAATGAGGGCTTAGTAAAGGGGGCAACAACATCCCTAAATCTAGACACAATTCCTTTGTTTTTAAGCTATCCAATATACAAGGACTTTCTTACAACAATGTAAGAAATGTTTCAATGTAAAGAAATGTTTCATTTGTGATCACGTAAAAGAAACAGAAACTTTGCTTTTATGAACCCAGATGTAGGGGCTGTGCCGCAAACCCTGAAAATTAAATATACCAACTCTGTGGTCGCACAATCATGGAAACAACTCTTGCAATTATATTACAGTCAGACTAATCCAAAAACAGAGAGTAAAAGTGAACCAAATAACGAAAATCCAGGACCAGGAAACAGAGTAGCCGAAATAGTGAATGTCAACCAAAGTTCTTTATTAAACAAAATACGAACAGATTTGTAACACAAGCGCTTTCGCTCAGATAATTCTGAGCTTTTTCAAGTGATGCCTTTCTAGTTCATGCAGCAGCTTAAATATCTAACCAACCATTACATTAATTGGAAAACATCTGTTGTTAATTAGTCACTAAAAGGCAAACTTACATTTTAAAACATTCTAAAAAATATATATGTATATCTGTTGAAACTGAACATTAATGTAAATAAGCTCTAAAAGCTGGAAATTGGTCAATAGTAAACTATTCATACATTAGAAATATCTTGCTAAAAACCATAAATATATGTATTATTTACAATAAAACTGTAATTTATCAGAACATGTGCAAAAAAGTCCTTTAAGGAATAATAATGAGCTCCTAGGTATAGCAAACATATAACTGCATTGCGTAGAAAGCTTATATAGTAAAATACTCCTGTAAAATGTTCATACAAATGGGATCTAAAAGGTGACAAATTCCATTTTCTATAGCTTTTTTTAAATAATATTGAATCCATAAAAAATCCATATAAAAATTTTTTTATATATGTAGAAGAAGTTCAAAAATGATTACGTTATCGGATATATTTATAATAAATAAGTAATTAAATACCTAAAAATGTTAATATTAAAATCAATAATTAAAATGGAATATATAAAAAATGAATTTGAGTCATGATTATAGCCTTGCTCTTCTTAATTTTAACACAGATTTAATGCTAATTGTCCCATTGAGCCCGGGGGACCTTCCCGCATCCAACCTTAACTGCCATAGGAGTTCATGATACTCAAGAGTGGATTCCCAATCCCCACCCCTGGGATCAAGTTCAACCTGCTCCAAAACTAAAAATTTTATATTAGTATCTGGACAAGTCAACGAATGCTTGTGGAAGGCATTAGTCTCTTTTCTTTTGGCCATATCATAGAAATGCTCGTATATCCGTTTTCTGAGCTCCCTTTCTGTCTTTCCCACATAAAAACTTTTACATGTGGTACAGAAGCCCAAATACACCACCCCTTTAGAACCACAGGTATAAAAACCTGTTGGGTGGACTCTAAAATTTCTTGATGGGATGTATAGAGATTCTTCATTCCATATAGCATAGCATTGACTACAAGCACCACATTTGTGCGTCCCTATTCTAGGTTGTTTCACCTTTCTTTTGTTTTTCTGTTTCTTTTCAAATATTTCTTTAAAATTCACACCCCTTTTTCTTATAAAATTAGGTCTGGGGGGTAAGGAATCCTTAAATTCATCATAAAGGGCAAGAACCGGCCAGTAGTTTGTGAAAATTTCTTCCATTACTTTGGAGTCAGAGGAATATGTATAAATAAAACTGTTCCTAACATTGCCAGGTGTGTTGGAGGCAGTTCTTGTTACTGCTTCAAACCCTTTTCCTAGAATCGGTGTATACAAAGTATCTCTAAGGGAGTCCACCTCATCAGCCAATTTCTTGAAAAGCTCCAGGGGGTAACCTCTCTCTAAAAATAAAGCTTGTAGAACTTCTACCTCCGATTTATAATCTGCATCGGTACTACAAATTCTACAAGCTCTAATAAGTTGCCCTTTTATAATTCCTCTTTTTTGATACAAAGGGTGTGCACTTTCATAATGTAATAAGGAGTTAGAAAAAGTAGGTTTACGGTACAATTTAGACTGAAAAGTGTTACCAACATAATCTTTGTACAAAGTAATGTCCAGGTAGTGTAGTTCATGGGGATCAACAGAATGCGTGAATTGCAAAAAACTGGTGGTAGTGTTAATGTATCTAAGAAATTCTCCTAACTGGTCCTCCGAGCCTCCCCAGTGAATGCAAATGTCATCCAGGTATCTTCTGTAGAAGTGAATGTGTTGGTTCCAGGGGGGTATTAAAACAAATCTGTGCTCCCATTTATGGAGTACCACATTCGCGTAAAATGTAGCACAAGATGCCCCCATAGCTACCCCTCTACGTTGCCTGAACAATTCCCCATTGAAAAAGATAAAATTGTTTTCTAAAACAATTTCCATCAGCTCCACCAATAGGTTGGTAATTTTATTGCTGAGACTAGTTTCTTTGTTGAGAAACTCACTGAACCATTCCAGCCCTTCCAAATGGGGTATGCTTGAAAAAAGATCCTTAATATCTATAGTTACCATTAGTACATCTGATGAGTAACAAGAAACAGGAATATCACGTAAAAAATGCCAAGAATCTTTGCAAACATGGTTAAGTAGGGGGATGAATTCCTTTGTCAAGTGATCTATAAATTTGCCTATAGGTTCAGTTACACTTCCTGCCCCTGCTACTATGGGTCTAAATCTTAATGGGTGGAGTCCTTTATGGGTTTTTGGGATTCCGAATATAATCGGTATCCTCGGTTTCCCCACATACAGATAGTTAAAAAGCCTCTCATTAATAGCTTGTTGCAATAAAAGATCTTTCAAGAAATAATTG
>NC_056741.1:1088122794-1088207794 GCF_019279795.1 Protopterus annectens
ACCTCATTATCCTTTAAGCATTTCATTCCTCTATATAAATTTAATGATGCAGCATAAACTATTGTGTTTATTAACCCCAAACCTCCCTTTTCTTTACCCACATATAAACCCCCTCTTTTAACTGGGTTCAGCCTAGACTCCCAAATAAAGGAAAACATTATATTACATATTTCCTTCTCCAACATCAAGGGAAAACTGAAAACACCTGTTAAATACTTAATTCTGGATAACAATATAGCATTAATTGGGTATACTTTTATTTTCTAAATGAAAGACTAAAAGACTTCCAAAACATGTTTCCTTTCTCTTGCTTTCCAAAATGAATTCAAAGAACTTTAATTTTTGTCGCATTAAATGTAATTCTACCAGTAATCCCATCAGCTCCTAAATCTTGACTTTCATATTTGTTTATTGAAAATTCTAATTCTTTTACTTGAATAATCTCCTACAACTGCTTTAACACTATGCTCATACCTAGCCCATCGTTTGCAATGATATTAATATCATCTTCGTAAGTTAATAAAATAGGCAACTGCATCCCTTCATTAGAAATATAACTTATTGCTTCCATCTCTTTATTCATGTATGTAGATATTACATCTCAAACGAAACAGCAGCCTATGGTTAAGCCACAGCTATAACCAGTAAAATGAAATGAAAAAAACATCCAGGGAAAACGAAACGTTCTGTTGTGCTTTTATTCTAACTTGCAGAACAACTCAATGAAACCATTTTATCCCTTCTTAAGTTGTTTAATACTTGTTTTTCTTTTTCACTTAAATTTCCTTTGAAGTGAATGTGCTGATACTTTTCCCTGATTTCTTTCTCTATAACTTTTTTCCAAATTTCTTAATTGGGGATGTAATGGTGGGTTAGTAATGCTTCGTTTGTGTAATTCATTTAAGTTAGTGTTATTGCCGTGATTAACAAGCAAACCTAAATAAATTTTCCTAAAAAAGTTTTAAGATCCATAGGTATCCTTGCCACATCTCCTTTTTTCCTAGGAATGTATTTAAAAATAAAGTAAAATGTTCCTATTCCAATTTAAAAGAGCTGAAATTATAGATAGTAAAATTGTTGAAAGAACTTTTGTATTCTCCTATTTCATTCACCAAGTGTGCAGAGGTGGTGAGGGACTTGTGTGTGTTCTTCTCCATTTAATATCTGTCCTTCTTCCCACCTCTCCATTGAAAATTGTGGTTCTGGTTATAACTCAGTTTGTAATTTGGGTGTTGATAATTGTAATCACCCTTATTCTTTATCCTTTCTGATCTACGCAAGGGTCTTTCTTCCTCAAACTCATCCAGGTCATTAATATTTTTCCCAACTCTTGTAGTTTCTCTATTGTTTCCAGTGAAGTTTTTCTATCCACAATCCCCCTTAAAAACATGCTGGTTATGTGGTTTAGGGTAACTTGTGTTATTCTGATATTCATGAATATCTCTTTCTAGCTTCCTAATTTTTCTATTAACTAACACATTTAGCATCTATGCTATCTTTTATTTTGTAATATTTAACTTTTTCTTCTTCAGTACTAAATATTAAATCTTCCCTAATACATTTATCTAGTTCTTCTATTTGTTTATTTAATACATCCTTTACCCTTTCATTTTCCTTGATAATAAGTCTCAAGACATCAATTCCATATCGATTAAACAATTCTAATAAATCCTTGTGGTAATCACTCCCTTCTAATACATTGTTAGGGAACTTGTAAACTCTTAAGCCCTTACGCACCACTTCTTTTAAAACACAGCATTTTAAATATGCATTCTCAATCTCTAAGTTTCTAAATTTCATCATATACTTTGATAACATATCAAGTTTATTACTGTAAGACTCATTGACTTCAGGTAGTTGATTAAAATTGTCACAAAATTTATTCATAAAGCTAACCTGAAGCCAGTCTCTCAGTCCACAGTCTTGATTAACAACCGCTCCTGCATACGAGCATGTGTTCTGTCCTGGTGGTATTGCAACATGAGAACCACCTATGATTCAATAAACTCCATGCAGGAATAGTGCTATTCCTGCACAGAGTGAATTTTGCCCTTTTCTACATAGCCTTAACAGTAGTGCACCTTGCATATTCATGAAGGTGCGCTACTGTGAAGGCTAAGTGGACACGAACACTACTGAGTGCAGGGGGGTTGTTTTAGTAGTGCCCGCACATCCAACACCCCCCCTGCACTCTGAAAGTGCTGTACAGCACATTGTAAGTGCTTTCAGTGTCTGCAGACACTGAAAGCAGGAAATGTAGATAGGAAGCGATGCAAGGCACACCCTGCATTGTCAAAGTGCCATACAACACTTTCTAAGTGCTTTCAGTGTCCATAGACACCAAAAGCAGCTATTTAGATAGAAAGCAATGCAGGGGGTGTGCGACAGGTACTGTCACACATCCCCTGCATTGTCAAATTGCCGTACGGCACTTTCTAAGTGCTTTCAGTCTCCACAGACACTGAAAGTAGCTATTTAGATAAGATGCGAAAGTGCCGTATGGCACCTTTAATATGTCTCAACCTCTCAGAGCAAAAAACTGGCCAAAGCCTAACATGATGGGGGAACAAGTAGGGACAGATCATAAATATTCCCTTACAAACTTAGAAAGTTGATAGAGGAACAGGGTTTGTATTAATATAACAACATGTAGGGAAGGATTAGAAGTCTGAAACTCAAATGTATATCATTATGTAGTGACTTCAAACCTGATATGCAACATACAGACTTATGCAGTTGATAGAATGACAGGTAGTGCATTACCAAATATGACTTGCAAGTAGCATTTATACATGTGCATAAAGTGCATTTATTTATTTTTTTCCATTCTATGTTAAGTTTAAGCGTAGCTGAGTGGGTTTGCCCATTACTGCCCTATGCTCAGGATTGCTTAAACATCTCATAAGAGCTAAATAAAAATGTATAGCTAAAATCCTTAACAATGAAATAGCGTAGTGGTTAGAGTCCCAGCTTTGCATACAGGCGATCGAGTACCAAAAGTGGCACTTTATTTGTACATTGGAAAGCATTGTTAAATTATGTAGTAATTGATATTTGTTACCCAGGTTAGTGTAGCTGGTCCAAAATGGAAGTGTGAGTGCATAAAACATGTCAAATCACCTATGTATACACAAGTGTCCCATACAGTATAGTCACACCCCAAGGTAATGTAATGAAAGTACCTAGGGGGGTGTTATGTAAAGTAAATCATATACACAATATTATGTCAGTAATGGTGAATTAATCTACAATCCTGATATTTTTCTAAAATGAAAACTGAGCAATGCTAAGCTGTGCTCAGCTATGCTTAGCCATTTTAAGTATTGATTAGACGTAAATTCTAAGCAGCAGTTAGCTCAGCTAAGTGAATTTTCACATTGTTAAGCAGTGCTCAGCATTTACTTCTTTAAGCACTGTTCAACTCAGCTTAGTGGATTTGTGCACTGCTTAGCTGAGCTTAGCATTTTCAAAATGGTCCAATGACAGCAAAGGGTGAGAATATGGCCTTACTTAAACCGCACAGGTGGGAATACACCCATAACCTGTTGTAGTCTGATCTCTGCAGGAACCCTATCTGGCATTGGAGAGGGAGCACGCCTTCAGGTGCAGCGCTTGGGCAGTCAGGAGTCCAGGGTCATGGCTGGCTCCTTGTAGAAAACCATGATAACAGACTGCTGCAGGGCCAGTACCAGGGCTGTCAGGACAAAACTGAGGCCTAGGACCATCTGGCACGTGACCTCACCAGTGCCGCAGGAGCAGGTACAGCATCATTGTGCTGACCTAAAGTGGAGGAAAGGAGAGCTCTTGGCCCAATGGATCCAAGATGCCTGGTCATGGAATGATCCAGTAGTTAGTAAGCTTCTCATACATATCTGTACCAAATCCTAGCCTGAGTATGTGATAGACAGGTATGCATAATGTTTGTTTTATCCCCCTACAGCTGCAGCAGAGAGGGCTAGCAATGTCAAGGCCCATTCCAACAGAAGGCTGCACCAACAGGCTGGTGAGTACAGATCTACCTTGCAGTATATATTGAAATAAATAAGGAGTAAATCAGGTACTGCCAGTAGGCATAGTGTGTTCTGTGTCTAATGATTAAATAAAAGTTTGCCAGACTAATGTTGATCTACAGGATATGCATTAGTACTATGTCATATAAGTAGAATAAAGACTTAAACCACCAACTGTTGTGTTTACTACCTGTTGTAGTCTGATCTCTGCAGGAACCCTATCTGGCATTGGAGAGGGAGCACGCCTTCAGGTGCAGCACTTGGGCAGTCAGGAGTCCAGGGTCATGGCTGGCTCCTTGTAGAAAACCATGATAACAGACTGCTGCAGGGCCAGTACCAGGGCTGTCAGGACAAAACTGAGGCCTAGGACCATCTGGCACGTGACCTCACCAGTGCCACAGGAGCAGGTACAGCATCATTGTGCTGACCTAAAGTGGAGGAAGGGAGAGCTCTTGGCCCAATGGATCCAAGATGCCTGGTCATGGAATGCTCCAGTAGTTAGTAAGCTTCTCATACATATCTGTACCAAATCCTAGCCTGAGTATGTGATAGACAGGTATGCATAATGTTTGTTTTATCCCCCTACAGCTGCAGCAGAGAGGGCTAGCAATGTCGAGGCCCATGCCAACAGAAGGCTGCACCAACAGGCTGGTGAGTACAGATCTACCTTGCAGTATATATTGAAATAAATAAGGAGTAAATCAGGTACTGCCAGTAGGCATAGTGTGTTCTGTGTCTAATGATTAAATAAAAGTTTGCCAGACTAATGTTGATCTACAGGATATGCATTAGCACTATGTCATATAAGTAGAATAAAGACTTAAACCACCAACTGTTGTGTTTACTCTGGTATTTTGTTGTACAAATAGAATGTGTACAAGTTCTTCACAGCAAATATGGCTTTGACAGCAGGAATTTACTGAGGTTGTTCTGAGAACCAGCTATTATACAAAACAGTAGATTGTGGAGCTGTAAAACAAGATATAAATGAAATATGAAATATGTTATGCACTAAGATCTGAATCCTGAATAGTAATGTCTAATGTATTATAGTGTGTCTCCTGCAGCATTGCCTTGTGTTAACCTTTGCTTTCCAGATTGTATTATATCAAAGGATTAATACACAGTACCTAACTAGTTGTCATGGTCCCGTGGTAATGGTGCTGCGGTAGCGTTGTCGCCTCACAGCAAGACATCCCATTCAAATCTCAGCTAGAGCGTCTTCTGTGTGGAGGCATGTGTGAATGGGCGTGCCTTCGTTGTAGGTTGTGCGTCAGGGCTGGTAACTCAGCACGTAAAAATCCACTACCAAACATTAGCGGACCGGAGTTTTGCTGTGGCGACCTCTAACCGGGATAAGCCGAAAGACACCACAACAACAACAACAACAACAACAACACTAACTAGCTGTTATGCATGAATCTCAGGATTACAAGGTCAGACTGTCTAACCAACAGAGTAATAGGCAGAAATCTGTCAAACAAGAGACAGCAGCTCCCCTGTAGCTCAGTGTGATGAGAAATAACCATGTTCATTTTAGCACACCCAGACACGGTTCAAATCCTGGGAGTGGTACTGAGATGTGTGCATATATAAATGCAAGAAATCCTGAATTTTTGTCGAAACAGTCAGATAGTGGTAACAGATATTTTCTCCACAAATCTTACAGGTCAAGAAACATTTGTAGTAGCTGTAAGAAAGGTATACCAATACACTATGTACAACTGTCCCACTGTCCATCCCCATGCCTGCAAATGACAGCAGAATAGGTACATATACCATGCACTCTTCTCGATACATGTCTGTCGAGTGTCACGCTGTCACAGCTAATGGTCACTGCTGCCAATCACCTTGGACACAGATAGGAATCCAGGTGAAGTATGCCAGTAGCAGACACACACAACAGTGCAGTGTACCCCTTCTTTGTCAGAAATGTAACCCTGACATGTACAAGCCCTACTAGTAATTTTGCCATAGTTGTCCCAGTCTGCCCCATACCATTACAGGTTGATAGTTTGACAGGTATGTATATGCTACAGAAGCTACGGGCCATAGGTAGATGTAAAGTGAGGGCAGACCTGTAGAGTATTGAGCAGTACTGTAGTGAAAAATAGAAGCCTATACAGTTGTTAATGGACTTTTTCTCTCCCCCCACCCCTCACCTACATCACTAATTATTATTCATATACTACGGGTATGTTTTTCTCAAAACTTAATGTTGGGACTTCTGCTCTATTATCGTTCATATATTTAATTGGTTAACATACCTTGTTCAAATACCATTATTGATGGCCTGTTACTGTCAATGTAACTGGCATGCTATTACAATGCTTACTGTTGTTCCATTTACGCATATGTTCTGTTTGCTATGCAACTGTTTCAAATCAGTTGTTTTTTGTTAATTGGAACACCCACTCATGCTATTATAACTAATTTTGAAATGTTTTGTTCATGACTAACCAATATATCTTGGATAACCTCAACACCATAGCATGTTTGGGAAGGCAAATCCCAGCGGATCCACCTGTCCTGGCTCATCTGGCCATGACACTGGGCCCCAGCATCTAGGACCTGACCTGGAACTTCTTCATATGCTGGTCCTGCACCACATTTGGGTGGAACTGCCCCAGGAGATGGGGACCCATCCCCCCAGGTTCTGGCACGAAGTAGAGCCCATCACACGACGCAAGTTCTAGGTTATGGTGCACAGCGTCATCTGCTCTGAGTTGGATGGATGGCTGCACCAGAGGAGGGGCCACCTGGTGCACCTGGAGGGGCAGGCTGCCCCTGTTGTCCAGCCCCCAGCAAAGCCACCTTCGAGACTGTGAAGGTGCAGTGGTGACTGCCCATGGATGGGTACCTCAGTCCCACTGTATCCATTTGGGGGACCATGGGCCTCTGATTCCCAACCATCCTCCCTGTCCAAGGTGTTTACCTCCCTCATGTATCATATACCACCCCTGGCTGTTGTCTTGTGGGTCATGTCTGTCTGCAAATGCAACCCATCCTACCCAGCCTACCTCCCCAAACATACCTACAGCCCTTTCCCAACATCCCACTTTCACCTTAATAAAAAGGGCATTTGTCCCACAAAAAATCATTACCCCATACATAGCTCTAATTTTGCACCCATATCCAGTGTCATAAATCAATTAACACTGAAATTACTTTACAAATGTATGTTGCCAACACTCCCTCCCTGTGGGGTGTGAGGCTGTAAATTCCAAATTTTACACATCAGTCACAACTGTTGCTGCAGTAGAAATGTAGAGCTATGGTCCTTTCCTACACCCATCCTGCACATCCCTAGCTGGTTTTCCTAATGTTTTACCCCCTGCTTGCCCCCATTTCACTACTTTCCTATCACCCTTTTTTTCTTTTCTTTATTTAAAATTAGCACTGGTATAAGCAGGAGTAAGCACCGTCTGTTAGCAATGTTTAGCTTCGCGCAAAACCGCACAAACCCACTTACAACTGCTTAAAAGTGCTTTAATCACTCTGTCTCCATCAGCCCTTGTTCTGCCCAGCAACAAAAAATCAGCCAGGTCTTGAACCCAGGATGCTGTGCACTGCAATCACAGCAATGTAACACTACACTATCTGAGCTGTGAGGATTCATAATGCTTTTATAAACATATCATGCATTATGGTCATTTGACATTAACGCAAAAAGTAATCACTACCAAGTTATGAACCCAGGACCCTCTGCACTACAATAACAGCAATGTACATCTACATCATCTGAGCTGTAGGAACTTGAAGTGCTTTTACAAACATAGCATGCACTACAGTTATTTAACATAAGGGAAAAATACATATCTGTAGTACTCTTATATACATATATATGCAAGTGTGTGTGTGTGTGTGTGTGTGTGTGTGTGTGTGTGTGTATATATATATATATATATATATATATATATATATATATATATATATATATATATATATATATATACATAGATAGATATATATATATATATATATATATATATATATATATATATATATATATATATATATATATATATATACATATATACTACATCTGCAGCAAAAAGCCTGACAAAGTAGGGGGATAAAGGGCAAACAATAGTGACATATTTGAAATATGGCTGTTAAAAGCATAGAAGTCTGCTAGAGTAGCACGGTTTGTTTTAACATATACCTTCTGATAGACTTCAGGTATGAAACACAAATAATTGTCATCATTTACTGGTGTCAATGCTCATATCATCCCAGTGATTTGTCAGAAACCCACAACTGTTGTGGGGAACAGCACAAACATATGAGCCATGTATCTGGACAATGTATAGATATCTGGACAGTGGAGAGGTATGATTGCAGTCATGTAACAGAAGGGAAAACACACTGAGAGCTGCCAACCATTTCACCCAGTACCTTTTGAACTACAGTCAGACCAACACTATACTACCCCAAATCAGCTGTGGGGAATTACTCATGCATTTGCAAATATATCATGCACTGCAGGTATGTAACTGTAGGGAAAAGCAGACATCGGTGAGAAATTGTTCACCCACAACCATTTGCTCCACAGTCACAGCAACATATCAGTACCACCAACTGAACTCTAAAATATAATGACTGTTTAAACAAACATATCCTGATTGACAGTCATACACTATACCGATATATACTGCCCCAAGTGACAGTCTACTGGGAATCCTGAGGTGTTACAGGACATTTCTCAGTCTGCCCCTACAAACATATACACCTGATAGACCACCAGCAACTGTAGCAGCATGTATAGTCATATAGAAAAGGATCTATGATAATCACATCTGCCACTCCCCCTACTCAGCACAACAATCATTTACACACTACACTGTGGCACAGTCTTGATAGTCTGTTAACAATGGCCAGACATACATAACTCTCAACTGTACAAATTTCCACAGAATGTCCAGGGTGGGGGACCATATTTATGGCCACTGCCACATACCATTTCCAGGAGTCTGCTAAGTCACTGGGATGATATCAGGAGTGAAGTCACTAAATTCTGATATATCATACCTCTGAACCTCTTACTGCAAGACATCTGTTCAAAACCTGATATACTTGAGTGACAGGTGGCTGAAAAGAGGAACATGTCTCACATAATGGTGTTACAAACTGAAACAGTTGCTGGTGTTACAGGGTTTCTTGTAACATAACATCCTTGAAGGATATGATGTCTGAAACACAAATGGATGTCAGCATTTATGGACTTCAATCCTCACATTATCCTACTGATTTCCCAAAAACAGAAATTGTCTGAGGAACAGACCAAACAAAAGAGGCAAACCTCTGGGCATTCTGCAGATATCTGGACAGTTGAGAGGTATGTCAGAGACATATCATTGTCAGACATCAAATCATGCAGAAAATGCATGTCCAGACAAACCCTGTTAATCTAGCAATCTTCTATGTATATAACAGCAATGCTTACTTACAACCTGTACCTAATTCTGGAACTTTGTCCCCCATTTTGTTGGGCTGTCTCCACATTTCTTGTTCTGAGATCTATTTCCACCTACCTTCCGTAAAGCTGTAGCTCCGACACCTCCATAAGGTTTTCCTCACAGGCAAGGAAAAAGGGCAAGGCCGACATGAAGGACTTAATTATAGCACTGTGTTGCTATGGCATTAGCTAATGGAAAGACAACACAGATGCTCTGGATGCAAGTAGCAAGTGGGAAACACCAATTGGTGCACAGGCCATCATCTGCCCATAAGCATTACCTACAAAAGGCAAACTGCTGCCTATGCAAAACAGGTCTGACCCCGTCTACAAAAGACAGACTGACTACATAAACCTAAAGATTTGCATTATTCTGAGGAAACTCTTCAGCACTATAACAGGTATGTCAATCAATTAAGCATGTAATGAAATGCAGAAGGGGGAATGCAATAATGTGAAATAAGAAGTTAAACACTAGGTTGCAACAAGACTTGCTGACTCACATGTTGCTGTCTGCCACATACAGCCATTCCTGCTGGCCCTGTCTGCAGTGACATAGATCACAGCTCTGGCCCCTGAGTCACCCCAGCAAAGGATATCTCATGTATGACTACTACTTGAATGTCTGTTGTCTAATACTGACTGTGACACTGCTAGGTCAGCTACCTGGGATGTTGTAAATATTCATATGTCATCTGCGAATGCTACTATGATACATATGCTTGTCTTACAAATGTAAGAGACTTATATAGGGTATGTGCATAGTAAACAACTGGTGCAGAAGTGTGTGTTGAACTGTATGTTATATACTGAGCTCATACCTTTCAACTGTCCAGAATGTTGCAGACTGACCACATGTTTGCCTCATATTTGTAGCCAATGCCTCATACGGTTGTTTATTGTCTGGTAAATCACTGGCAACCCAGCAAAGACTGAAGTCATAACATAATAGCATAGATCTGAATGTCAGATGTCATATCCTATGGAGTATTCCTGTGAATGCAAAAACATCTTTGCTAGTAACTAAGTGCGTTACAGTTAGATTTATAGTGTCACTTTTTCCGGCCTTTGCCCACCATTGATGTGTGCCTTTGTGCAGATGACTTGCTCTAGCAGGAGCTAGAAGTCTTTGCATGAAACTCATGTCATTGCAAGCGTACCTTGTCCTGGAGGATACTGACATTTGTGCAATCGCTGACCCTGGTTTACAGCTGAGGAGAGCACACTGACCTTGCCAGGTTACTCATCCCACCATATGTTTAGACTGCAAATGGAGAACTGCAAAGCCATGGGAGGTGGAGTTTTAAACATTATCATACACATACACACCTCCAGGCTGGCCAAACAGTATGACACATGGGAGACATCCCAAGTGCAGTTAACTGTTAACAAAACACCTACTCAAATCATAGCTAGCTACAGACCTACAAACATGACTCCGGATATCCACTACACCTATCTGGACTTGCTTGAATCTGTCAAGATTCAGCTGCCTACCCTGCTCCTGGGTGACTTTAACTACCCAACTATAGTGGGCATGACACTGAGCTAATTGGAGGAAGGGCATGGAGCAAACTTGGATCTGTAATATATAACATTAAGTACCCTGTTTTTTGCTTATTTTTAAGAGTTATTTATAGCACTTTTATTGTCTGCTGCATGTTTTTCTATCTAGTTTTACTGTGTGTGAGGTATTAACTGGATTTTGTCTACATTTATTAAGCATCTGTTTGGGTTTTGTTTTGTTCTAATTGGTATTGTGTTCTTATACTTGGTGGCTTTGCAGTTGCCTGTCCCTGCTGTAAATTTGATCTGATACACTCCTTCCAGTATGGTGTCATTACCACATTCTTCCTAATCCAGTGAGAACATTTGAGAAGGCCAACCCACTTAGTTTATGCTCCTCCTTTCCCCTTTCCACTTTACAAAAAAAAAATTCTAAGCTTGTTTCCTGCCTTTCCTGTAAGTCGTCTAGTGCAGATACAGATTTGCTGTATCCAGGACTGTTTGTAAGCTTCTGAGCCCCCAAGCCTTTCTGTGTTGGAGCTTAATTTTGTTTCTTAGAACTAGCCATTTTTTAAGTTTCAGCACTCAAATCTGTTTCTTTGAGATCAGCACTTGTTCAGAACTCATTGTAAGCACTAAATAAGCTACAAATTACTACAGCACTCAACTTTCCTCACTTGTCTAGAGGAAAACAGTTTTTAGTACTTAATAAATAAGCACCTATCCAGGAATGTCTAAAGGTCAGCTCACGGTGTTTTCTCCTGTCTACCTGATGAATCTGGGCATCTTAGGGCAATGCAGCAATTGTCTTATGTACACAGGCAACCCTCGCCTCCTACCACCCAACACTACAACCTGTGAGAGATGCACTTATATAGCCAAACTGGAAGCAAAGCTCTCTTCACCCAAGACTGGATTATACCGTCAAGTGGAGAAGGCAAACACTTGCACCACACCACACTCATCACATAGTCTCTCAAAACCTACACCACCAAAACACACACATAGAAACACAAAACACACACCTACATTTGCGGAGGCTCTCAATAAAACTCTACCCAAGCAACAGGGACCTCCAAAGCAGAAACACAAGCAACCTCCACCACCCAACACAACCCAAATGACACATAGCCCACAAACTCAGTGTGCCACTCAACCACAGTCCATAAGGCATAACAACGCTCCCAACACTCTAGTCATAGATGACTCTGTAGTCAGGCACACTGATGTTCCACTCACCAGGCTAAACAAGAAGAAAGTTACTGTCAGCTGCCTGTCAGGTGCCAGGATCCACCACATAATGCAGAAACTCAGGTTACTCCACAACAAGTACAAATATGACTTTGACATTGTCCATGTTGGTGTGAATGACCTGAGATGTACCTCCCTGGACTACATGAAAAGAGACATGGAGGAGCTGTCCCTTGCAGCCTAGGCAGGTATGACCCTAACATTGAGTAGCATCCTACCATCATCCAGAATGATACCACAGTACAAGGACAAAATGATTGACTTCAACAACTGGCTAAGCATCTGGTGTCATTCTAAGGGGATCCAGTATCTGTCTGCCTGGGATGACATGATCGACAAACCATGATACTTTGCCAGAGATGGCCTGCACCTGTCACCCTTGGGATTCCGGATACTGGCTAAGGCTCTCGCCACCCCTATAGTGTCTTTTTTAGGCAAGGTTCAAATGACAAATTCACCACCATAACAGGTACAAGCAAGCAAAACCTGACGGTAATGCTACTCAGTGCTAGAAGTCTAAACCTCAAAATGCACTAACTCGAGGCACTCCTTAAAATGGAGAACATCGACATCTGTGCAGTGACAGAGACCTGGTTCAAGGCTACAGAGAGCACCAGTGCATTACCAGGCTATAATTCATACCACACCTTTTGGCCACCTAACCTGGACTGAAACACTAAAGGCGGAGGCATGTCTATATTCATTAAGGATATCCACACCTCCAGGCTAGCTGCTCAGCATAATGCATCCAAGATTATCCAAGTGCAACTAACTCTGGGCAAGACCACAATCCAAATTGTAGCTTGCTACAGATCCCCCACCATGCCCCAGGATTCCCACTCCACATTTCTTGATACACGGGAAAATATTAGGGTACAACCTAACACCCTAATAATGGGCAATTTCAACTACCCCACCATTAACTAGGAAAACTACTCAAGTACCAACTCTTGTGCTCAATGTTTTCTGGAATTCATAAATTCGAATGCCTTGGATCAACTTATCCACACCCCCACCAACAGCAGAAATATACTAGACCTGGTCATTACCAACATGAGCAGCCAGTGTTCTACACCAGAGGTCATTTCCTTGTTGGTCAGATCCGGCCACAAGCTAATCACCCTAGACATCCACATCCCACCCCCACCCCCCATTAGGGAAACCACTATAAAAAATTTCTCTAAAGCCAACTTCATGCTTCTTAAAACAGAAGTGTCAAACTTCATGACACCCATGCTGATGGACAACAGAGGTACGACTGCTGAATCCTATACAAATGCACTTTATAAGCACTTACATGAGTACATGGATCATGCAATCCCTAACAGAACCAATATGCTATCCTCCAAAAAAAGGAAGTCAATCTGGTGGTCCCCTGCCATAAAAAAACTCTACAACAGAAGAAAGAAACTGTTGCAAAAAAGAGTAAAATCCCATGATTGGAGGAACTCCCTGGTCAGTCTCAGTAAGAAGCTGAGATCCCTCATAAAATCCTCCAAAGCTAGTTGCGAAAACAAAATTGCCACTGATTCTAAAGACAACCACAATACATTCTATAGCTATGTCAAGAATCTCAATGGCAACACTCAGATCTGCTCTCAGTTACAGCACAATGGCACTAAATATACAAAACCAACTGATATTGGCAACATCCTGGCAGATAGGTTCAGTGCTAACTTTACCCCCCTCTCATCCTCTAAAGGGCCCATCTCTATACCAGAAGAATGCAAAGTTCCTGTACATGGCTGCACAGCTAAAAAACACACTCTCCAAAGCCAAGAACCCAGCATCCATGGGACCTGACAACATCTTAGGCTACATTCTACATGAACTACAGAACGAACTGGCACCCCACCTAATTAACATGTTCACTCATAGCCTCACCTCAGGCTTTGTGCCCACTGAATGGTGCACAGCAATAGTTATCCCACTCTGCAAAGGGGGATCCACCATGGACCCCGGGAGCTATTGCCCCATTAGTCTGACGAGCCTGGTCTGTAAGGCTATGGAATGCATCATCATGGAACTTATAAACAAAGACATTGGTAATCTCCAAACAAAGTTTGGGTTTGTAAAAGACAGATCATGTCTCCTAAACCTGATAGACTTCTTTGAAGTGGTCACCAAAGCCGTAGATGAGGGTAAGGTGGTTCCCACAGCCTATCTAGATCTCACCAAGGCTTTCGACACCATCCTCCACTCTGGAATTATAGATAAACTCACTAAACTAAGTATAAATCCCTATGTCACAAGATGGGTTGCCAACTGGCTCACTGACAGAACCCACACTGTGAAAGTAGCAGACTCCAAATCCAACTTCAGACCAATGACAAGTGGAGTGCCACAGGGTTCAGTCCTGAGTCCTCTCCTGTTTGGTATCTACTTCTCTGAAGTACAGACTAACAAAGAGCTTTGGCTAATGAAGTTCACAGATGACTGCAAACTAGGAGCCATAATCAAAACTCATAACGATGTGTACATCCTACAAAAGGGCCTCACTGAGACAGATGCCTGGTGTCAAAGCCATGGCCTCAAGCTCAATGCCAAAATGTGCATTGTCATCCCTCTTGGTAAAAACTCCATACCCATGAACTACCACATAGGCGGTAGTCTACTTAACACTGAAAGTGTGATAAGAGACCTTGGGACACAGGTGGATAGTAGTCTCTCCTTTGATATTCACATTGCCACAGTAGTCAGGACATCCTTCTACGTGGCACACCTCATCACAAAAGGTTTCTCATCCAAGGAAAAAAAGGTCATTGTTTCCCTCTACTCATCACTCATTAGACCCATTATAGAGTACAATTCCCCTTTTGGTATGCATCTCACAAGACATCTACAACAACTGGAAAGGCCGCAGAAATAACTCACAAAGAGGATTACCAGCCTCAAACAGATGCCTTACACAGACCGTCTCAAAAATCTCTATTTTATATAGGCATGACCACAAGAAGACTCAGGGATAGAATACAAGAACACACATATGCTATTAAAAAAGCGGATAATAAGAATGCTCTATCTAAACACATTATAGATCATCCTGAACATAAATTCTTATTTAGAGTCATACAGAAAAAAGAATTAAATATCAGGAAAGGTGATAACTTTAATGACCTTGAGAATTTAGAATTAGAATGGATATTTAAATTTAGAGCACAAAGTCATCCAGGACTTAATGCATATGTGAGTATCAGATCACATTTAAAGAAACAAAGATACTAACATTCACAGAATATTACATTTTTAATCTCAGGAGCAGCATATGTATATACATTGTTAATAACATAAAATTTCAATCATGAATTGAGATTCTTTCAGATTTTCTCTTTTTTCTTTTGTTATTCGTCCTCATCACCATTACCCCCATCTCCATCCACATTTTTTCTTTTCTTTGTGTTTTTTAGTTTTTTAGTTTCCTTTCTCATTTTTCTTTGTGTTTTGCCATGCAGTATGCAATAAATAGAGTTATGAACAGCCATTAGGATTAGATGCACCGTTTATACAACAACTTTTTTACTTTGACATATGTCCATCATTATATAAATTTGGCATGGATAGACATAAATGAAAATTCACTTTTAGTTTAGGATGATTTAATAGTGAGTTATTACTTAGTTTTATTTATTATATATACATTTTTGTTTGGTAATGAACTTTTTGATATTGGTACATGAATTTAGGATTGATAATTACAACTATAATAAGATTTTTTGGTTTTTTGATATAGAATATATAATTAATAAATCCATCAATGTTCTTGTTAAGATGCAAAAGTTTTCTATAGCTTTTTATGTTTTTCATATTTTATAAGGTTTTATTTTATTTATATGACATGAAATATGGTTATTATTGCACTTTATATTAAGCTATAATTTAAAATTGTTCAGCAAGTATTTTGTTCAGGTTAACATTGGCCTTATATACAATGCTTTATATATACTATTATTATAAATAAGGTTAGAACACATTTCAAGTAAATTATTTTTCTATTGAACAAGGTTATATACAGAATATTCATCAAATTTGTGTTCATAGGCACAACTACGAAGTGGGTCCTCTATAGGAGAATGATATGAATAACATGACTTGCTTTTTAACACAGGTTCTTAAAGAAAAACCTTGACAGTGTTTGTTTAGGGATGTATTTGATGATTTTATTTTTATTTTTATCTGTATAACACTAGATATATAAAATATGCAAATATACACTATGTAATTATATTTCCTAAAAAAATATACTGTGAACAAATATACTTTTAAGCCTGTTGATGATGGTTTACAGGTTTTCTATTGATATGTATTATACTACTTGAATTTGTGGGCTTCTAAAGCAACTTCATTGAAGAGATGTTCAGTTACACCCTGCTATCATCTAATTGATTAATTGGAAATTGAATGCAATTGGTTAATTGAGCTATGGTTAATTACTGTTTTTTAGATATAATGAAAGCTTTTCATCTTTTTTATTGAATCTGAAGAAGCATGCCTTTGTGGATGCACGCGAAAGCGCTCATTCATTTGTTCTAATAAAGAATCATCTTTTTACGTGGTGGTGCCTTCCAGTTTGTACTACATTACATGGGTGTGTGTTGTGTATTTCCAGGTGATGTTTACTGACTCCATACCCTGCATGGCACCTATATTACTGCACAATTTGTTCTGGTGTGCACATTCTCCATTTTTCTGGCAATGGTTCCCCTTCCCCTTCTGTGTGTTTCTTTGTCCTTCTATAGTCTAGCCACAGGCTTTGCCTACAGTGGCTGCTGCTATGTATTTGTAATTCTGATGTGAGTGGGGTAAATGCCGTAACATCAAGGTTGCAGACTTCACACCTCTGAGAATACCTATTTAACAGGTTGTCCATCATTGCACCATTACATTTGCTGTGGTCTTCAGATGGTTTGTGTTGCTATATGTTATTATGAGGATACATGTTGGCCTAGCTATCATACCATCACAGACTGACATCTGGACAGGCCCATATATGAGTCAGACAAAGGCACATACATGGGGACAGGGTGTTAATACTGTACTGCCAAACATAGATAGTTGAGAGATCAGTTTGGTATTTGCTTGCTTTCTCTTATGGGTGTGACATCTACTTCCCCACTGTCTGCCACTGATGTTTTGGCAAGACCCTTTCTTGTTTTGCAAATAGGTGGCAAGCGAATGCAATGTTAGGACAAGCAGGACAGATATACAAGGCATACATTATATGTATATGTATATATATGCCAAACATAGATAGTTGAGAGATCATTTTAGTATTTGCTTGCTTTCTCTTATGGGTATGACATCTGCTTCCCCACTGTTTGCCATTGATGTGAGTTTCTTTGTCTTTCTGTAGTCCAGCCACAGGCTTTGCCTACAGTGGCTGCTGCTATTACATATATATTCTAAAAGTGTATTAGTTCTGGTTTAAGCACTTGGGCTTCAGGACAGTTATTTTACATTTCGTGGTCTGAACTCTTGTGGGAGGAGAGGCTAGACTCTGCCCTTCTGAGCTGGGAATTTCTGGTTAAAGGCTTATAGTGCCTGCATATTTGAACTGTTTCTTACTGAAATTGGTACACCTTGTTTGCTGTAGCATAGACTAGATCCAAGCCTGCTGAATCTAGGTTTGTTTGTATGCGTGTTGTTTGTTTGCTTATTGACTTGAAACGTTAATTCCACCTAAAACGCGGCTTTTCAGCGCTTCTGTGGATCCCTAGTGATATATGCATTGCTTACTGTACTTATTTCCTTGTTTCACTTGAAAGAAAGTTGCTCTTTGTCATTTTTGCATTTAAGTTACCTGTAACACATTGCATTTAAGTTACCTGGCACTTGCTCACTAAAGCAATTATATAAGTCAGCACTAAAAAATTAAAAGCACTACACCCTCACAAACTCCCCTTGAGTACCTTGTTCCCCGTTGGCCCTTTTTTCAATTATAAAGGAATTCCCAATACTATTCTAGCATGTCCAAAGGTCAGTTGTCAATCTCCTCTCTGGTCCAGCTGGTGAATCTGAGAATCTTGAGGCAATGTTACAACTGCCTCATGTACACAGACAACCCTCTCCTCCTCCCAACAAATTCCAACACATGTAAGAGATGCAACCATATAGCCAAACTGGAGGCTAAGCTCTCTCAACTCAGTACTGGCATAACCAGTCAGGAGGAGAAGGAAATCACACTCACTACAATTCCAGTCTCACATAGACCTACCACAACAGCAAACCAAACACATAAACACACAAAAACATACTCGGAGGCTCTAAATAAAAATCTGCTTAAGCAGCAGAGACCTCCAAAGCAGACACCCAAGCAACCGCTACCCCAAAACAAAACACGTGCAACACATAGCTCACAAAGCCAGTGTGCCGAACAGTCACAGCCCTTAAGGCTAAACAACACACCTGATACACTTGTAATAGGTGACTCTATCGTCAGGCACACTGGCGTCCGCTCACCAGGCTGAACAAGGAGAAGGTCACGGTGAGCTGCCTGTCGGGCGCTAGGATCCGCCACATAACACAAGCACTCAGGTCACTCCAAGGCAAGTACAAATATGACTCAGTCATTGTCCATGCTGGTGTGAATAACCTGAGACGTACCTCCCTGGACTACATGAAAAGAGACATAGAGGAGCTCTCTGAGCATGTAGCTCAGGCCGGTATGACCCTGACCTTGAGTAGCATCTTACCCTCACCAAGAATGATGCCACAATATGAAGACAAGATGATCAATTTCAACAATTGGCTTAAGTATTGGTGTCATTCAAAGGGGATCCAATGCCTGTCAGCCTGGGATGACATGCTCGACAAGCCACGATGCTTCGCTAGGGACGGCTTGCACCTGTCACCCTGCTTTCGGATATTGGCAAAGGCTCTTGCTACCCCCATAGTGCCTTTCTTAGGCAAGGCTCAAAAGACAAACCCACCTCCATAGGTATCACAAGGGATAAGAAACTAAGAGTAATGCTACTCAATGCCAGAAGTCTAAACCTCAAGATGCACGCACTCAAAACTCTCTTTAGCATGGAGAACATCGATATCTGTGCAGTAACAGAAACCTGGTTCAAGGCTCCCGAGAGCACCCCAGCTCTACCAGGTTATACCTCATACCATGCTTTTCGGCCCCAAGACTTGGACCGAACCACAAAAGGAGGGGGAGTATCAATATTCATCAAAGATACCCACACCTCCAGGTTGGTGGCACAGCACGAAGCATCAGAGACTATCCATGTGCAACTAACAGTGGGTAAAACTGCCTTCCAGTTTATAGCCTGCTACAGACCACCCTCCCAAACCCAGGAACCCCACTCGGCCTTCCTGAGAACACTGGAAAATATGAAGGTCTCTCCAAACACCATTATATCGGGTGACTTCAACTACCCAAACATAGACTGGGAGCATTACTCTAGCTCCAACACCCTAGCCCAAAGGTTCCTAGAATTTATAAACTCAAATGCTATGGAACAACTTGTTACCACTCCCACAAGAGGGGAAAACATACTGAACCTGATCATCACCAACATGGGGACTCTATGCTCCAGACCAAAAGTGTATCCCTCACTGGTAAGATCAGACCATAAACTAATCTCACTGGATATTCACATCCCGACCCCACCCCCTGCCCAGAAAACCACAGTGAAAAACTTCTCTAAAGCAAATTTCACACTCCTCAAAACCGAGGTGAAATCCTTCAAAGCTCCCGGGCCTGTGGAAAATACGGCCCAGACTGCAGAATCCTTTATAAATGCATTCTATGAACACCTTCAGGAATGCATGGATCATGCAATCCCAAATAAAACCAAGACCCAATCCTCCAAAGGCAGACGTCCAGTCTGGTGGACCCCAGACATAAACAAACTATACAATAGAAGGAGGAAGCTAGTACATGATAGAGCAAAATCCCAAAAAGGGAAGGCATCTCTGATCAGTATTAGCAAAAAACTACGGGCACTCATAAAATCGTCTAAGGCCAGCTTTGAGAGAAAAATTGAACAGGACACTAAGGATAATCACAAGGTTTTCTTTAGTTATGTTAGGAACCTGGGTGGGAATTCCCAGATATGCTCAGAATTATTCCAAAATTACAAAAAATACACCAAACCCACAGACATTGCCAACATCCTAGCTGACAGGTTCAGCGCAAACTCCTCCCCCCCCACCACCAAAAGGGCAAATATCTATCCCAGCAGAGTGCTGCCTCCCTGACATCTCAAATGCTCAGGTAAGAGCCGCCCTATCCAAAGCAAAAAACACAGCATCAATGGGACCAGACGGTGTCCCGGGCTGCATCCTACATGAACTCCAAGAAGAGCTAAACCCAAACATAAAACTACTGTTCAATCTCAGCCTTACGACAGGATATGTACCCAAAGAGTGGCATACAGCAACAGTGGTCCCTCTCTGCCTCAACGGATCCTGGAAACTATCGCCCCATAAGCCTGACTAGCTTGGTCTGCAAAGCTATGGAAAGGATCATCATGGACCTCATAAATAAAGATATTGGAGACCTACAGACACTGGATCCTACCCAGTTTGGCTTTGTTAAGGGCAGATCCTGCCTCTTAAAACTGGTCTATTTCTTTGAAACAGTCACCAAGGCCATTGACAAGGGGAAGGTGGTCCACACAGCCTACCTGGACCTCACAAAAGCCTTCGATACAATACCCCACTCGGGCATTATAGATAAGCTCACCAGCTTAAATATAAACCCCTATGTCACTAGATGGGTTGCAAACTGGCTCAAGGACAGAACCCACATGGTTAGAATTGCTGGAGCCATGTCAGACTCCAAACCAGTTACAAGTGGTGTCACACAAGGCTCAGTCCTAGGACCTCTCTTGTTCGGTATATATTTCTCGGAGGTACAGGCCAACACGGAAGGACTGTGGCTGACCAAGTTCGCAGATGACTGCAAACTGGGCGCCATAATTGACTCTCCAGCCGACACAAGCATCCTCCAAAAGGGCCTCATAGAAACAGACAACTGGTGTCAGAGCCATGGCTTTAAGCTAAACGCCATAAACGTGTATAGTCATCCCCTTTGGCAAAAACAAAGTGCCCACAAATTACCACATAGGTGGTAATCCATTAAGTACAGAAGAAGTAGTTAGGGACCTGGGGACCCAAGTTGATAGCAATCTCTCATTTGACAACCACGTGGCCAAAGTGGTTAGAAAAACATTTTATATAGCCCACCTAATCATGAAGGGATTCACATCTAGATCAGGGGAGGTCATCGTGCCTCTTTACTCATCCCTCATCAGGCCCATAATTGAGTACAATGCCCCTTTTGGGATGTACCTTACCAGACACCTGCAGCAACTGGAAAGACCCCAAAAGTACCTCACCAAGAGGATCAAAGGACTCAAACAGATGCCATATGCTGCCTGGTTAAAGAAACTCCAGCTCTACTCAGTGGCATACCGCCTTCTCAGAGGCGATCAGTGTCTGACGTATAAAGCCATGTCCAACCCGGAATTAATGGACATGCTGCACCTCAGAAAATCCAAATCCCATCGAGCTACACACTCGAGAGACTTGAACCTCAGCACTGAAATAAATAGGACATGCTGGAGGGACAGATTCATAACCCAGAGGCTCTCTTCACTCTGGAATAAAATCCCAGTCCAGGTTAGGCAGAGTCCCTCATTGAGGAATCTTGATGAGTGGATGGGAGATCGTAGGTTTATCCCGGGTATTACTTCTGTGACACTGTTAGACAGAGGCACAGTATACTAACCTCGGAAAAGGGCATAGCAAAATTAATTTAAAATGGGTGGCGAAAGCCAAACACACTCTGGCTAGGCTTATAAATGCCCTAGGGCAGATAGCCTAGTATGAACCTATGAACCTATGAACCTATACTTGCGCTCCTTCTGTGACAATCTGTCATTCCAGGGGTATGGATGTTGGCCAGTGACATGTTCTCAGTGCTGACACAGTAAGTTGGCAGCCTTTTATGACCTGGAAGTACACTGACCTTCAGGTACCTGCTATCCTACTAGGTACCATACCTCCACACTATTTAGAGCCAGACATCTGGGCAAAGCCATAAGTAATTTGGGGACAAAGGCTTACATATAGGGACCATTGTTAACTACTGGCCTTACCAACCTAGAAAGGTGATACAATAACAGGTTTTGCATTAGCATGCATTTTCCTAAAGGGTATGAAGTCTAAAACTACACTCTGTCATTATTTTCTGACTTTAGTCTTTTGTGATTTGCCAATGATTTGTCAGACAACCACGATTTCATGATAAAGAGACCATAAATATGATGCAAACCTCTGGACATTCTGCAAAATGTCTGCACAGTTGAAGGGTATGCTAGGAACTGTGTAGGTTACTCTGAGCTGTGTACTGCCCATATGTGTGGCCCCCTGTCCCTGACCTGTCCAGCTTTCCTGCAGTAACAGATATTGACATCTGGACAGTGTGTACAACTCCTACATAGCTGTATGTGACATGCAGAATAGTTGGTACTTTTATTTTTTGGAACATGGACCCTGTCAACCACAGTACTGTACCTAGGCCACTAAGACACAACAGCCAGGAGTAAGTGCAGGCCACATACTGACTGTATTGACCACCCATATACATAGCTCATTGACCCCTGCATATTGTGGACATGCAACAAGTTATCAAGTTGATTGGGCCAGCCCTGGGAATGTGTGCTCTGCTGCTTATACCAAAGAACTTTACTGTTACTGCATTTCTATGGGAACATGAGTGTGGGGGGGCACACCTTTCAACTGTCCACATTTGCACAGACTGTGCTGATGTTCCCTTTACATTTTGGTTCCATTTAGCATAGTATTGTGCCTGTCTTGGAGACTACAGGCATATCACTAAAGACCACAGGTTAGACTGTAATGGCAGACATTTGGGTTTCAGACCTCTCACCCTTCAGAGCCTTACTGTTACTGCAAGACTTGCTGTTATATCACTGTGTAGGTCTGTAGGGACCCAGGGACTGACACCTCTCTCTGACTTGCACATCATTGTCCCAATTTGTGGGACTTTGCCAAACATTTCTATATAGTTTTCTATGGATGACTTGCTGGGTGAGGCTGAAGGGTGATTATGGGACTCCCACATTGACATCCATGCATGTGACCTATGACCCACCAGTTTGTTAGCCCCCCACATATACTGCAGTGAGATTTGTCACCTATGGGACTACTGCATTCTCTGGGGAAGCTAGTATTGGGCAGAAATTTCCTGTTGCCCCACATAGCTGTCAGTTGTCTGCTGCTATCCTGGTAGGCCACCCTAATCCCTTGCATGCATGCAGAAATACCATAGCTATGCTACCACAACATATTACTCCATTCATTTATTGTTAAGAATACTGACTTACCTTGTGCCCGCAGTATTTGTGAGGACGGTCCTTGAGGGCTGGCTCTGTTGAATGCACGCAGTACACAGCCTAAACATGGTAAAATACAGGTAGTGTGATGTGTGTGGCATCCATTTGACTGTGTGTGCAAGTCAGAGAGAGGTGTCAGTCCCTGGGTCCCTACAGTGTCAGTGTGTGTGTGCTATGTGTTGCCTCTTTGCCAAGGCCTGGGAATAGTGGGCACGCCTCCATCTGCCTATAGGAGCAGGCTCAGGGGGTTCTTCCTCCGAGTCCCCATGTGCTGTGGGGGCCTTGGCAATGGTGGGGGTTGTGTGGGCCTTCCCTGTGATGTTTCTGCTGCAGCTGTTTCTGCAAGATCATATTGTGTAGCATGGAACATACTATGAACATGTGTGCACATGTGGCTGGAGAGTACTGCAGGGCTCTACCAGATAAGTCAAGGCAGCATAACAGTGACTTCAGCATCCCAAACACACCCTCTATAATGTTCCTGGTTTGTGTGTGTGCCTCATTATGGCATTCTTCCATGTGTGTGTGTGTGTGTGTGTGTGTGTGTGTGTGTGTGTGTGTGTGTGTGTGTGTGTGTGTGTGTGCATTTCTGATGGGTGTCATCATCCATGGCTCCAGTGCATAGCCAGCATTCCCCACCAGATGGCCATATGGGATGTCCTCCCTGGCAAACACCTGGTACAGCTGTGAGGCATGCCAGATATGGGAGTTGTGATAACTACCAAGGCTGCCAGCACACACATTCATGGTAATGCCCTGGGCATTGCACATGGCTTAGCAGTTGATGGAGTGATAGCCCTTGCGTCTGACATAGACTCTACCCTCTTCACCAGGTGGTGCCTTGATGTGGATGTGCATGCAGTCTATGGCAATTAGAACCTCTGGGTAATTTGCTAGATAGTGGAAGAGATGCATATTGCTGGTCCTCTCCTCATGGATGCTGGGGAAATATATGTGCTCACCAGCATGTGTTCGCATGACATCCAGGAACTGGTGGAGTACCCTGGATGCAGATGCCTGTGAGACCCCTATGATGTTCCCAGTAGGTCTTTGGAAGGTACCTGTAGCTAGTATTCTTAAGGCTACACATACCTTGGTTTCAACTGGGATGGGTTCCCCTCTGTTGGCTCTGGGTCTGAGGGAGGCCAGCACAGCTCACAGAGTTGCTGAAGTAAGTCCCTGTCCACCTTGTAGTGCTCTAGTATCTCCAGATTATGTACCCCTGGTAGGTTATCCTGTGTCTGAACACTCTTCTCCTCCTCCTCAGTCTGGGGTGGTTGTCAGCATTATCCTCCTCTCTGCCCTCAGCCTCTAGCACATAATGATGTATCAAAGTGACAGCAGCCCCTAACATTTTGACAGTTAAAATTACCCTGAGTGTGTACACCAATGGTGCAGAGTTTGTGGGAAAAAAACAGACTGAAAGGTGTTTGCATAGTTTATATGGGTGTGCTTCAAATGCTGCCTGTGGGATTGGCTGACTATGATACATCCCACCTGCCAGCTATATTATTTGCACTTGAGTGCCTTCATTCTGCTATTTCCTGTTTTTTTTCTTCTCAATTCTGCCCCTTCTAAGCCCCATTCTGTGCCACACAAACCTGCTGCTCAAATGTAAACACTTCTGCTGGTTCCTGTTTTTTTTTTTAATATTTCCATTGTGTTTAAGCCCTGTGGCGTACCGAGCAAACCCCTGCAGCTATAGTAAACAGTATTGAGCAGAAAGGACCCTCCCAGGGATGGGAACATGCTCAACATTTCTTAAACTAGCTCAGACACATCCCCTTGCTTAGCTGTGCTTAGCTAAGTGCAAATAGAGGCAGCAGAGCTCCAGTGTGCTTACACCAAGCATGACACACCTCTTTTTCATGTCATCTGCTTCTCCTGCTTACACTACAGAATTATAGCTCCTACACAGTTAGGTGCAGGTGGACACGGTCTCCCATTTTGCTATTCAATAAATTTAGCTCATTTGCATAATCCACTGCCTTAGTCCCTGGTTACACCACTACACCAGAGCGTATATCCTTAGCTACCAGTGTTACCTGTTATTGTTTTGGTTCTGCATGATACCCACTATAATGGCAAAATTCATATTTCCTATAAAATTGTCTTTTTACATTTATTTCTTATTTTCTGCATGATCTCATTAGCACACCACTGCACTGTGCTTAAATGGCCAAAACTGGCCAAAATAAATATTTTATTTTCATAATTTTGCAACTGTTGTCCATGCCAATGGCCATATTTTTGGCCATCGGCATGCCTAATAGTCATAATACATGCTTTACTTTGAGCTGTCATGCCCCTGTTTTGATTTTTGCAGAAATGTACATGGTTAGTAACCGAATACATTTCTGCAATGGACACTGCTCTGACACGGATGTCTGCCTGCTTACTAAATCACTAATTCATCTCATTTGCATGTTTTCACCAGCAAATAAGGTAATTAGCATTATTGAGTGGTGTCCATGTCAGAATAGTGCTGGCAGGCTCGTGCACGCCCCAGCCTTGTTTACTGGATCACTCGCCGGCCATATTCCATGCAGAAGCTGCTACACTGTTTTGACACAGTGATTTGGCTTTATTGAATCCCTTTAAATAAACTTTCATCTGAACATTTCTATTTACTATATCATCTACTAGTTCCCTAATTATTAGCAACAAATCTTGAGCCCTCTCACCTTTTTACCAAATACATATTCATTAACAACTTTTCCCACTTTTCCTTCCATCCTTTTTTGTAAAATGATCATAAAAATGTTATAATCTGTGTTATTTAATATTATTGGTCTCCAAATCTGTAATTCCCTTTTTTCACCTTTTTTCCATATAAACCTAATAACATCCCCACATAACTCTTTATACATAAAACCTTTGTTTAACCATTCATTTAATACTTATAAACCATTATTGCTCTACTGTCATATTTTCATGCATCCTGTATTATATTCCATCTGGTTTTGCTGCCGAATCTAAACTCACCATTTTTAAAAAAATTATCAATTTCATCTATTACTATTTATTGTCCTTATCAGAAAAATCCATACCTTCCATTCTTTCCACATCTTTGTCCTCTGCTCTTTAAATTATGACTTTATATATTCTTTTACTATATTCATAATTTCCTCTTCTGTATTATGCACTACACCTGATGAATCCTTTATTTCTGTCATGGCATTATTATTCTCTTTAATTATTTTACTTATTAGCCATCATCAGCCCCCTTTTTCCCACTTTTCCTACATGGGATCGGGGTATTGTGTTAACTGTCACCAGCTGTCTTGATTCAGTGCCACACTCCTGCTTCTTCAGCACTCATTCCTGACTGTCGCAGATCTTGTTTCACACAATCCGTCCACCTCTTTGCTGGATGTTCTTGCTTCCTCTTGCCTTCTTCCTGTCTATCACAAATCTTCCTCAACAGGTTGTCTTCTGCTTTTTTGTATGTGTCCAAACCACTGTAATCTATTCTCTTTGACCTTTTCTGAAATTGGAGCTACTTTGGCTTCTGCTCTTATGTCCTAATATCTTTGTCTGTCCCACAGTGTGCATCCTGCCACCCTTCTTAGGCACTTCATTTCCATCACCTCTAGCTTCTTCAACTGTTCTGCCTTTACTGCCCATGTTTCTGTACCATGCAGCAATAAATAATTATTTTATGGTGCAATTTCTTCTTTTTTTCTTGCAGAAAATATTTTTGTTTATATATCAAATATCCTGTTTTTTTCTTATTCAGCTCATATAATTCTTGTTCCTTAATAAATAAAATGTAATAATGGTTTCCTAAACAATCAATTGTCTTGTCACTAAACTTCTTATACCTCATTTTCTCCATATAAATTTTCTCATATTCCCATGACACATAACTCTCAACCACAACTCAAACCAATCTTTGTAAAAAAACTTCCATCTCTACACGATCCTGCCATAGCTTCATTACCTCTTTTTCTCCCTAGAGCATCCCATTTCACCTCATTTACACTTTTCAGGCCTTTCCCTACTTTTATATACTCAGAATTTCCTTTTATCAAAGTCCAAATTGCCTTGTGGTATGAAAAACCTGTCATTAACACCGCTTGTTTTACTATTGAAAAATTTTCTGGCAATAGAAAATAATCGTTTTCTGTTCTTTTATCTCCTCTTCTATATGTCCATGTCTTTAAATTCCAAATTCTTAAATGTCCATATTTTATAATGTCCCATATTAATTTAACATAATTTGCCTTCTTATGCCGTTGTCTTAAATTGCAATCAGAATCCCCTACTCCAGTAATTTCCATATTAAGTGCTACATACTGGGTAATATTTCTAAACACTTCTTCTCTCTCCTTATTTGTTACATATATGTATATTACTTTAATTCTAAAAATAGGGGCTGCAGTGGTGCAGCTGTTAGCATTGTCACCTCACAGTAAGAGGTTCACCCATTCGATTCTCAGCTGGAGCGCCTGCTGTGTGGAGTCCGCTTGTCCCCCCATGGTCGAGTGATGTCTGAAGACATGCAGGTAGGTGCATATGTGAATGGGTGTGCCTTCTTTGAAGGTTGGGCATCGGGCTGGCAACTCAGCACCGTAAAAATCCACTACCAATCATTAGCAGACCGGAATTCCACTGTGGCGACCCCTAACCGGGAAAAGCCGAAAGACCAAACAAACTATAAATCTAAAAATATAATCTATCCATCTTACATCAATAATTGTAATTCTACCTATTATAACAAGCATAAGATCTAACACTTTAATTGTATTTTCACATGATATAAGTATCCCCGAACAGGTCTCCTTCCCAAAATTCCAGATAACATTTTTCCCCACCACACTTCTGTTTGATACCTTTCTATTTGAGACAAAAAGGTAATATCTTCCAAGATAATGATATTACTATTTCGCTTCTTATACCACTCCAAAATCCCTGTTCTGTGTAACTTCTTAAAACTATTCACATTAATTGCTTTGACTTTGCACGAAATTCTACATTAAAGTAATATTTATTCAACCTTTCCCTTTCTTTTTTCTAAGTCATTTTCCTATCCTGCACTCTTTAACTGACAGAATTTCTTTTTTGTTTAACTGTATTCCATTTCACATCATCACTATCAATCAACTCCTGATTCTTCTTTTTCAATTCTTCCTGTATTACTGTCATCCTGCATATTAATGTTTTGTACAACTTGTTCTCTATCCATAGTTTATATTTGTGTTTAAACTATTTCTAGCTCTTTTTGTCCTGCTCCACTCTTTGATCTTGCTCAGTTAATATTTCTACGTCTACCTAATTCTGTTTTCCTTTTTCTGCATATCCCCCAAATTTGTCCCTTTTTATTGCATTTATAACATCTCAGTTCACAATTCCTTACATCATGTCCTATTTCTCCACATGTGAATCATCTTTTAGCACAATTGCTAATAAAATGATCATTTTTACCACACAAGAAACATGTTTTAGGCTGACCCCAATGTCAATCACTTTCAACATTTATAACCCTTGACAAATGCACAATGCTTTTGTTTTCAATTTTCAAAATCACATTGCAATCCCATGTCCCAGTCCATAAACCTCTATTATCACACAGTTTTGATATATCCCTCACATTCTTACATAATTTTAATAAAAGTCTTTTTAAAGTCTCTTTATATTCTGTAGTCCTGAATTGTTTATTAATCTTTTTCTTTGTCTCTCTATAAAATGTTTTAAGTATGTATGCATTCCATGGCATACTGTTTTTTCTTTTTTTCATATCCTTCTAAAAAATTCTCTATTATCTGACCAGTCGTCAAAAATAATGTCACAAAATATCTCTTTTTTATATGCATAAAAGCTCTTACCTCACTTGCTTTAATTCCTAATGGTGAAATTACTTCATCCCATACTTTATATCAGTCTAGCTCCATGTCTTCCTTTTTCTCAATAAGCACCGGCAAAAGTCTCTTCTTTTTTCCACCTGTAACTTCTTCTTTCTTATTCTCCACTCCTGACTTCACCATCTCTGCATATGATTTCCCCTTTACGACCGATTCTTCAGCCTGTTGTATTTTCTCCATTAAGTCTTCCCAGGACACATCTTTACCACTCTCTGGTTCACTCATGTTCACTAAATCCAAGAGTAACTCATCCCGCAACCCTCCCAACTGAAGGTTGTAACAGCACATTACTGCACCAAAACCTTGTCTCTAAAGAGATTCTCTTGAAAAATCTCCTCAGAATCCATAGCCTACTCTACTCTATCAGGATTGCCCTTTTGAGAAAAATCAACTGCTTTCTTTTTTTTCTTTCTCACCTTCATTTGCAGGCTTGCTTTCCTGCAGCTTCTTGACCCTTATTTCCAGACTGTACACTGCCATCTCCATCTCATTTTTACAGGAATGGCCTTTTCCTCCTCCATAGCCTTTTCCAACCTCCGTACACTCTATTCCCTCCCTGCTTCTCTGAGCTGCCTTCACGCCCAGACCAGAAGCAGGAAATGTAACCTCATGGAGTGCCCCGTACCCTAAGTAAAGAGCAGAGGAAGTTCCCATATGCATGGCCAAAGTTTACCCTGAAAAGGGGCTACAAGTCTAATAGGACTAATCCAGTCAACAAAGGAAGGACAGATAGATAAATAAATAAAAATAAATATCATACAGTTGTTCTAGTTCTGAAGAAACACTGTGATGATGATGTACTATTAATATTTAAAGGACCATTCTAACTAGGACTGATAGCGGAATTCATTCCTGCTTAGAATGTCTGAAGACCAACTAAATTTCCTTATTCTGGCCAATTTACTCACCATTTCGTAAAGATTCATTGAGATTCCAAGATACAGTCTGTTCATGCATCATAATCATCATCTGAATACCCATTATCATAAGGGAACTCCAGCCTGAAGGAGGTCAAAACAAGTCGGGCACTGGATAAATTTATGGGCACCCATGCAATCGTCAAGGTTTGCCTTAAACAATGTGAGGCTGTGACTCTGTTTTATTTATAGCAGAAGATCATTCCAGGAATGAGGGGCACTAAGAATAAATATGTCCCCCAGTGTGTCTTATTTATTTTGAGCAGATTTATGTCTTTAGATTGAGTCTTTGTGAAGCCATTTGTTTTGTGGAGCAGTAGCAGTTCAAGGAGAAGCAGGTCCTTAAGACCAAGGGATGTTGACCATGAGCTACTTCATAGGCGTATATAAGAAATAGAGTGCAGGGACAGAGCTTCAGGGTTGTCTTGCTAGCAAATGGTCTTTAGTCTGGTGATCTTTTTAGTTAGGAAATCCTAGGGTATTTCTAGCTATGTGTTGTGTTTGGATGCGTACATACTTAAATGTGCATTATATTCTATGAAAGGTCTGATCAGAGTAGAGTACAGAGAACTTCTTTTGAGCTGGATAACATACCTTTAGTTATTATATGGGCTAGATAAAATTGATTTCCTAGCTATTGTTGCTACATGGTAGTGAAAGGATAGGGAATTGCCTATAAAGTTATAGAAATCTCTGACAACTTTATTAGTGTGGAGTCCTGTTTATAATGCAAGATACTGTTTACAAATATGAAAAAGCCACACTTCTTTGCGTTTAATTTAAGCCAGTTTCTAATACCCCATGTGAATAACAACTCTCAGTTTGTAGTCACTGGCAAATTTACTTAGCTATATGTCTGGGCTGGTGGTTTAGAAAGTTGACAAGTAGATGATGAATAGAAGGGGGTCCAGTACTGAGCCCTAAGGAGTACCACTAGTTACCTTTTTGTTTTCTGAGGTGGTAGACGATACATTAAATATATTGGGTTCTATCTGTCAGCCAGTTTGCTCTGCATCCTACAACATGAGGGTCTACATTTAGGCCTTTAAACATAATTACAATTCCAGCATAGCTAATTGTGTCAGGGCCTTGGCCTGATACATGTATGCTGTGTAAACTGCAAGGTTATTATCTATAACTTCAGTAACGTTTTCAAAAAGGTTTACTAAATTATGTAGACAATCTCTTTTTGATACATTTGAAGCCTTCAGCATGCTGAGAGCTCATATGCAGCTAATCAGGGTATGATGGCTCTTACATGTGTAATGCTTTCTAGCAGTATTACCTGGCAGTAGGAATATGGGAATATTTAGTAGACATTCACAAAAGGGAATGCATCATGAGTACTAAGAACAAAATACTGAGGTAATTTGGGAGAACATATGGAGTGTTAAATGGGATATGTATGTGGAATCCAGAGAATTATCCAAGATTGATCAAAGACACTATAGAACATAGATTATATTCTTTTGAAATACTATACACCAGTTTAAAGATACACCAAATAAATTGTCCTTGAACTGCTGATGCATCTACTATTGTTCCAGAACAAAGAAGATAAAAGTTCCACAAGCAATAATAATAACAAAAGGAAGATGAGAGGTATGTGTGTGTAATATGCCTTCATAATGAAAACTTGTGAAATAAGATGATGCCACTCATGAACTGAGCAGCTGGCTGGCTAAAAGGAAATGAAACTTGCGTTATCAGCTGCAAGAAAATTTACTGGCAAATAGCTATCCAAACAAAACAGACAAAACAGACGGTAAGAATCAGCACAAAGGATCATTTACTAGACACGTGTTTGCATCATCTCAGCTTTTTTTCATTCCTTATCAGTGCAGTCAATAGAAGTGTATAAAACAAAATTGTGTTGTGCTTCTGTCATATGTTTGTTTTTATAATTCAGATGTTTAGGATCTTACAAAGACAGACAGAGCAGAAATGGAAAGTTGGTGTCAGTAACACTGAACAACATGATTGAACATTCCTGAAGACCAGCAGTGTCTCAGAACTAGTGCCCAATTGTAAATAGTATGTAGAAGGGTTTTCTGAATTATCATCAGCATATCAGTTTACTAGGGTGGTGCAGTGGTGTAGCGGTTATTGTTGTCACCTTACAGCAAGAGGTTCTCCAGTTCAATTTTTGACTGGGGTGCCTTCTGTGCAGAGTCTGCATGTCCTCCCTGTGTTCCTGTGGGTTTCTTTTAGGTGCTCTGATTTCCTCATACATTTTAAAGACATGCAGTAGGTGGATTGGACACTCTAAATTGGCTCTAGGTGTGAGTGTGTTCATGCGGATGTGGGCTAGCAACTTGAGTATATAAAACCTGTAACTGCTACAGAAATAACGAGTGCTGAAAGGTGCTTGTTGACCAATGTACCACATGATGCGTAAACAGGAAAGAGAGAAAGATATTGGGTTAATAAATTGTTCAGTAATCTAAATGGTATAATTTCTTTATCTGAAATACAGTCCTGCTACAAGTAGTAAATAAACCAGGCAATGATACATTCTAACCCCACCTCCTGACTGAGCAGTACGACCAATGTTTTACACACACACACACATATATATATATATATATATATATATATATATATATCTATATATATATATATATATATATATATATATATAAATAAAAATGTAAATGTTTGTTTGTTCAAAATCTTAAATCTCCGAAAGTTCTTCACTGATTGTTTTGAAATTTTCACACTATGTTGCATTCGAATACGCGCGTGTTTTTATATACCTACTATTATATAGATGTCACACGTTGCATTCGAATATGCATGTGTTTTTATATACCTACTATGGATTCTATATATTTGTATACAAATATGCAATTTTAAATGTTTTTGTTATAACTTTCTTTCTTCATTTTCAGTGCAATCGATCTGCTTTAGTTCATCCAAATAATGCCTCACAGAAGATCAAACTTAAGTCGTCGTACTCGCGGAGTGGAAGCAGTGCGATGAGTAATTGCAAATCAAACTGAGGAAGAATGGGCATCAGCAAACGAGTGAAACAGACAAAGAATGGCTCAAATACGTGCCGAGGAAGCAGCAGAGCGACGTGCAGCCAGACTTGAGGATGCACGGTTGCGAGCACGGTGATCGTGTTCTGCAGCTTCAGATCTGCTTAGTTCTCCTCGATCAATACCAGAGGATGAAATAAATGCTTGCCTGAAATACTCTACTTTGTGGCAACATGTAAAGACGTTAAAATTAACTACAAATATGCATGTCCAGCTGCAAAACGATCGATCAGCTGAGATATTCTCACATCAATTGCTGGAAATTGGGAATGGAATGGTGCCAGTTGATCTGACCTCAGGATGAATTTCATTGCCTCATAACCTGCAATTTAGTGATGTCAAAAGAAGAATTGGTTGAAAAAGTATTTCCCAATATTCATACCAATTAAAAGAATCACAAATGGCTGACTGAAAGAGCTATTCTTGCAGCCAAGAAGAAAGACATCTACGAACTTAACAATATTATTCAGTCTAACATTCAAAGCGAGGCAGTCACATACAAGTCCGTTGACACTGTTGTGGAAGCAGATGAAGCAGTTAATTATCCAACAGAATTTTTGAATTCACTCGATCTGCCAGGGATGCCACCTCACGTACTGCAATTGAAAATCGGCGTGCCAGTTATCATGTTGCAAAATATCAGCCAGCCAAAGCTTTGCAACAGCACATGGCTTGCAGTAAAAAAATTAATGAGCAACGTCATAGAAGCAACAATCTTGACAGGACCTTTCAAAGGCGAAGATGTCCTCATTCCTCACATTCCTATGATTCCAACGGATATGCTATTTCAATTTAAGAGATTGCAATTCCCAATTCAATTGGCATTTGCAATCACCATCAACAAAGCTCAGGGCCAATCTTTAGAATTGTACAGTTTAGATCTACACACGGATTGCTTCTCACATGGACAATTATATGCTGCGTGTTCTAGAGTCGGCAAACCAGACAATCTCTATATCTGCACAGACAATGGAGCAATAAAAAATATTGTATACCCAGAAGCATTGTGAAATTAAACATATTAGAAACGTGCGCTTTCTCTTTTCTTTCTTTTCCATTTAACCAGACTGGCTGGGTACAGCTAGTATATATATGTATATACATACATGTATATATATATATATATATATATATATATATATATATGTGTGTGTGTGTGTGTGTGTGTGTGTGTGTGTGTGTGCGCTAGTATCTCAAGCATAAGAAAAATTACAATAAAGCTATCAAGCTTTCTCCGGAGGAGTTGGAATTATTATTATCCATTTCATCATAATGTTGTTGTTTTGTTGGTGTCTACATTTCATCATAATGCTGTTGTTGGTATATTATTATTCTCTGTTCTTAGGGAGATAGTTGTATGATAGCAAATATATATATCAACAAATAATAGCATGGTAAAGCTGAAAGACTGTCCAGATGTCTATATGAAAAGATTGAGGAACCAGCACCCTTTCAGTCTTGGGTCAGGTCATATTGACTTGTGGGTCACTTTAGAGGAGCACTAATTCTAATTGTAGTACGAACCTTCTGAAAAATTATATCAAAACAATCAATATGAATGCGACAACCTCTGAAAATTCAATATTAGTATTAAGAATAATGTGTCCAGTAAACAGACTCTCTGAGAAAACTGCTAGACATAATGATTCATGGTTTACATGAAAAGAATCTAAAACATTTTTCAAGCAAAATGGAATTAATTATTTTATGACTGTACTTCAAATTCATTCACAATGGTGCTAAGTAAAAGATCTAAACAAACTTGCAAGAAAAGTGTTATGAAAGTTATAAGTCCCAGTGTTAAGTTCCTGCAACCAAGGCAGATGGCTTTATTTACAGCAGCTAACTAGCAATTCTAACAGAGCAACAACTTGCATTTCAGAGCGGCCCTTGTTAAAGCTGATAGGTAAAGACAGGTACTATGACGGCACAACTGACATCCTATCTATGCAAACCCTGCTAGGGGAAGAATGCCTCTTTGTAATAAAGGTGTCACTGATGTTACAGTAATGCATGCTCCCACTGAAATGTGCATTGCAGATTGTAGACGTATTTGCCTTTGTTTGCTGCACATATATTTATCTTACATTATAATCACTTTCTCTCCACAATGATATTGCATATGCCAAACCCTTGTCAGAGTAGTCCATAGGTCCAATGGCAATATGAAAAGTCATGGTGGTGGTAACCTGACTCATGCAGTCAAATCTGAGGAAAGATGAACTGATGTGCCTTCATGACCACCTGTGCCTCTATCAGACCCCTTCCAGCAGTGGTTAGCAACAAATTAACAAACTGATGCACAGCACCTTTGATGCATTTGCTGTTCTGCATAAATCATTATGCACTTATAGAACTATGGCACAATAGTCATGTATGGAGAAGCATTCACTCATTATGTTAGAAGACCAGCAACATGACATGTGAAAATGCAGAAGAGTAGTGTCTGGCTAGATCAGCACATCAAAACTGGTAACAATGCTAGTGACACATCTGCTGATGCTACAATGTCTGGAAAAGCGACAGTGTTCAGACCACTTGCAGTGATGTGATAGGAACAGTGAGACATGCATTTAGCAGAAATGTCTATCTTATCTCTCTTGTGAGCATTGCAGAGATTGTAGGTCAAATAATTAATGCTGATGCATGATATGTCTCCTATTGAAAAAGGCAGTGTTACCATACTATAACAGCTTGTATGTCTGTCTAATTTATTCTAAAACCTGTCTTGAGACACCATGTCTAATATCATGTAGAAGTGGAAGTAATCTCTGTGATCATTTTCTTATCAACATTCTAAAAAGATTTCTTTCAGCATTGATTGTATGAAGTTTCATACGCATAAGGCCATTCTACCCTGCAGTATTGCCACATTGCCCCATGCTAGCTGCTGGGGCTGGTCATAGAGTACCTGACTTGGGGAGGGACAATTCTAGCTCCTTCTGTGCTGCTGTACCAGCACTGAATGCTTCACCTTAAGCCAGACTTCTGTGCCTGCAATGAGAAGCACATCAGTCATGCCTTTGTCTGGTTATAAACCTTGCATCTGCATATTACCATTTCTGGCTCCACTTGTGTGTCCTGTAAAGTATGTCCCTTTCACTGAATGCAGTGATTCTCTGAAGTGCAGTCATATTTTATGTATTGGTTACTCTGTATACAAATAAACAAGCTCCCTGTCCTGTGCACCTTTCTATCTGTAAGTGTTGGCCCATTCCTTCAGCTGTGCAGGTCTTCCACAGTTATGTTGCTACGTGTTTCATGGTCTCCAGGTGCTGGGACTTTAGGCAATGCATTCTACATCTCTGAGCCCCTTTTTTGAATTGCTTTATACCAAGATATGTAATAGTCTTACTTCATCAGAGCTTCAGTGCTGTTCCTAATTTTGCAGGCAGTTTAAAAAATTTCATAGAAAAAAGCAAGCATATTTCTGCACAGACTATACAATTTACATTAGGGTTGAGCCACACCTGTCTGAATCTGCTACACTCAAAAAATCAAATAAAAAAAATATATGAGCACTAGCAAACTTAAAATAAATGCATAATCAAATTAAATGACTGAAGTAGTCTTATATTTAGTGAATTAGCAGAGTATGAAGTGTATTTTATTAACACTTATCATAATGTTAATTGTCTTACAGGAAAAGATAAACTAATTTCTTGACAAGGCAATGATACACTGTGGACAAAAACAGAAACTGACAATATGATGGCAAAGATAAATGGTATCACAATGAATGTAGTAATTTTATTTGTGACATCAATAGTGAACACTCAGTACCATATACACCACCGTAGAGGATAATTTATTTTATTTATTTTATTCTGAATTTGTTAACCAGTGTAGAGCACTGATCCCATTGGACACATTTGTGTCTCAACCTGGGGAAAATGCAATAGTTACATGACATAATATACAGAGTGAATGGCAAAATGCAATATATATATATATATATATATATATATATATATATAGATACATTATAGTAAATATCACAGCTGGTTTGAGATAATAAAAGCAATATAAAAATGGTGTTATTGAAAGAGTGAGTGAAAATATAGATAGATAGATAGATAGATAGATAGATAGATAGATAGATAGATAGATAGATAGATAGATAGACTGGCAGACAGATAGATAGATAGATAGATAGATAGATAGATAGATAGATAGATAGAATGGAAATCAGAATGGCATGCTGAAGGAAGTCAAAAATAAAGTCAGAGCAAGGTATGCAGATGTAAGAAGGGAAAGAATAGCTTAAGTTAACTGTTGCTGCTAACTGTCACAGTATTACCTATAGATTTTACATGATAGAAAAGAAACCAACAAGTAAATCCAAAAAACGGAATGGAGTCCACTGGTAAGTATATACTAACGCAGAATGGTAAAAACAGTCCGTTATTAGAATAAAAACGTTTATCAGTATTCATCAATGTGAAATAATAAGCGCTCTTGTCTCCAATTATACAATTCAGGAGACTTTATCAAACAAGAACTGAACATTAAAGCAGAGTTTAAATACTAAAAACACTGAAAATCTCCCTCCCAAATGACATCACTTCCTGGCAGATCACAAAGTTCTAATTAAAGAAACAGTGTATCTAAGAAGAACATTGTGCTAAAAACCATATACAAGTGCAAATCGCATGCATAAAATAATAATAAATAATAAATAAATAACTAACATATATTGCAGTACTCTAATAAATATAAACAGCAATAATTGTTCATGTATAATCATGCAACTCCCAATAAAGGATAAACAAATGCACAATAAGCATGGAATTCTAAATTAGGTCCCATATAACAAAGTATTGGCAGCTTTGTAAAAACACGCCCTAAACTCTTACCACTGATCCAAATGTTCATTCCATTGACTTCTACAACTTCAGCTTCAAGTATATTGCTACAAAACTTGCATCTTCCACATTTATACATATGTGCATTTTAGTAGTAGTCATCCATTTCACCACAAACGGGCTGTAATTAAGGGACAGTTTGCGTGTGCAGCCCGGATGACTACTGAATGGAATACATTTTTAGCGGAATGCAACATTCTTAAACAGATGTTCATTAGAAGGAAATATCCAGTGAAACTAATTGATCAAATAATGAATGAAGTTGTTAATAAGAGACAGGAAGGTCATTTTGTACCTATTCTGAAAATTAAAGCGGTTGGGAGAATAGAATTTAGCACTAATGAGTCATTAATTTTACCTGACTCAGGTCCTGCAAACCTTATAGGTTCATAGGTTCATAGGTTGGTACTAGGCTATCAGCCCTAGGGCCTATGCAAGCCTAGCCATAACAATTCCCTGGCTATTTCTTCCCACATTATTTACTTTCCTGGACCCCTGTCAAGCAAGGTAACTGACGTGATCCCTGGGGTGAATTTCCTTTCTCCCATCCAATCATCAAGGTTCCTCTTGAAGAGGTCCAAAGAGGCACTCTGCTTGACATGTATGGGCAATCTATTCCAGAGTCTGGGGAGTCTCTGGGTCAGGAACCTATCCCTCCAGCATGTTTTGTTTATTGTGATGACAAGGTTTAGATCTCTGGAGCGTGTAGCTCTGAGGGATCGGGATTTCTTTAAGTGTAGCATGTCCAACAGCTCTGGGTTTGACATGGCCTTGTATGTTAAGCAGAGATCGCCTCTGAGTAGACGATATGTGACATAGTATAGCTGGAGTTTTTTAAGGCGGTCAGCGTAGGGCATCTGCTTTAGGCCTGTGATTCTTTTAGTGAGGTATTTCTGAGGCCTTTCCAGTTGTTGCAGATGTCTTGAGAGGTACATACCAAATGAGGCGTTGTATTCTATAATGGGTCTAATGAGGGATGAGTACAGTGGGACAATGACCTCCTTTTTTCTGATGAGGTGTGCCACATAGAAGGATTTCCTGACTGTTATGGCGATGTGGTTATCGAAGGTGAGACCACTGTCCACCTGTGTCCCCAAATCTCTTATCACACTTTCTGTGTTTAGTGTACTGCCACCTATATGGTAATTCATGGATACATGTTTTTTCCCAAAGGGGATAACAATACATTTCTTGGCATTGAGCTTGAGCCCATGGCTCTGGCATCAAGCATCTGTTTCTGTAAGGCCCTTTTGTAGAGTATCCACATCATTTGGGGATTCAATAATGGCTCCCAGTTTGCAGTCATCTGCAAACATTGTTAGCCAGAGTCCCTTAGTTTTGACCTGTACTTCAGAGAAGTAGATGCCAAACAAGAGCGGCCCCAGGACTGAACCCTGAGGTACTCCACTTGTCACTTGTCTGGAGCTGGATTTGGAGTCGGCTACTTTTACAGTGTGGGTTCTATCAGTAAGCCATTTAGCAACCCATTGGGTGACATAGGGATTAATGCCCAACTTAGTAAGTTTATCTATGATTCCAGAGTGGGCGCTGGTGTCAAAGGCCTTGGCAAGGTCTAGATAGGCTGTGTGGACCACCTTACCCTTGTCCATGGTTCTGGAGACTGATTCAAAGAAGTCAATCAGGTTCAGGAAACAAGATCGGCCCTTCACAAACCCAAACTGGGTGGGGTCCAGTGTTTGAAGGTTGCCAATGTCTTTGTTTATAAGTTCCATGATAATACGCTCCATGGCCTTGCAGATAAGGCTTGTCAGACTGATGGGACGGTAGTTTCTGGGATCCAAGGTGGATCCCCCCTTGTGGATTGGGACAACTGTAGCTCTGCGCCACTCAGTGGGCATGAAACCTGAGGTGAGGCTATGATTAAACATGACACTTAGGTGAGGTGCCAGTTCATATTGTAGTTCATGTAGTACACAGCCCGGGATGTCATCTGGTCCCATGGATGCTGTATTCTTGGCTTTAGAGAGTGTGTTTTGTACCTGTGTGGCCGTTATAATTTGGCAATCTTCCAGTATTGAGATGGGCCATTTAGGGGGTGAGAGGGGGGGGGTGAAGTTGGCACTGAATCAATCTGCCAGGATATTGGCAATATCCTTCGGATCAGTATATTTAATGCCATTCTGTTTTAGCTCAGCTCAGAGCAGATCTGAGCATTGCCATTTAGATTCTTGACACAGTTATAGAATGCTTTGTGGTTGTCTTTGGAATCTTTGGCAATTTTATTTTCGTAACTAGCTTTGGAGGATTTTATGAGGCATCTCAGTTTCTTACTGAGGCTAGTAAGGGAGTTTTTTGCATCCTGGGATTTTCCTCTTTTCTGCAAAAGTTTCTTCCTTTTGTTGTAAAGTTTGTTTATGGCAGGGGACCACCAGATTGGCTTCCTTTTTTGGATGAGAGCATTTTGGTTCTATTTGGGATGGCACGATTCATGCATGAGTGGATGTGCTCGTACAGTGCCTTAGTGTAGGATTCAGCAGTTGAACTTTCAGTTCCCGTCTGAATGGGTGTCATGAAGTTTGTCACTTCTGACTTGAGTAGCATGAAGTTGGCTTTGGAGAAGTTTTTTATGGTGGTTTCTTTACTGGGGGTTGCGTTATTGACAATAAGGTGGCTGAAATTAATAAATCATATCAGAATAGTTTTATAACTACTTTTATAGGGATGCATATAACATTAAAAATATATTAAATAAGAACTGGGAATTAATACGTAATGACAAGGATATGGTAAATATTCTTGGGGAAGGTCCGATTTGTGTATATAGGAAAGGCTGTTGTTTGAAAAATATATCTGAACATCATGCATCAAAATGAAGTAGGGGACATATGTTTAAATGTGGAAGATGCAAGTTTTGTAGCAATATATTTGAAGCTGAAGTTGTAGAAGTCAATGGAATGAACATTTGGATCAGTGGTAAATTCTCTTGTAACACAGAGAGAATTGTTTATTGTGCCCTATTTGTACTTTGCTCATGTTTTTACATTGGCAAAACTGAACAAAAGTTGAAAAATAGAATAGGTGAGCACCTTAGGGATATTCGTGATGGCCATGACTATAATGCATTAGCTAAACTTATTAATATATACCCAGAACACTATTTTAAATTTTTTATACTGGAAATTATGGTCAATTCCACTAGGGGAGGTGCTTGACCATACTATTTAGAAAAAATTGAAGTAGCCTGGCAGTTGCGCTTGAATGCTGCATGTTTGCCAGGCTTAAATGGTAACATTTCCATTAGTAGTTTGCTAAAAATAAAAGCATTAGGTAGAGACTAATGGAAATACACCTTTTAACTATTTAGTTATTTTTAACTATTAGTTATTTATTTAGTTGGTATTTATTAGGTTTACATATTGTTGCATTATATGAGATAAGTTTTATGTTTATATATTTAAGCATCGGCTTCTTAGACTATCGGAGAAGGCGGTGGTGTTCTAGTATATATTTTGATTGCCCGAATTTCTGCCCATTTAGTTGTCTCACAGTATTAAAATATATATTTTTTAAAAAAAACAGTTTTAACCTATGTAATATGAGCATTTAAACCATATGTTGCACATTTTCATTACAGTTGCTAAATTCTGTCATATAAGAGTTTAGGGCGTGTTTTTACAAAGCTGCCAATACTTTGTTATATGGAACCTAATTTAGAATTCCATGCTTATTGTGCATTTGTTTATCCTTTGTTGGGAGTTGCATGATTATACATGAACAATTATTGTTGTTTATATTTATTAGAGTACTGCAATATATATTAGTTATTTATTTATTATTTATTATTATTTTATGTATGCGATTTGCAGTTGTATATGGTTTTTAGCTTAATGTTCTTTTTAGATACACTGTTTCTTTAATTAAAACTTTGTGCTTTGCCAGGAAGATACACTGTTTCTTTAATTAGAACTTTGTGCTCTGCCAGGAAGTTATGTCATTTGGGAGGGAGATTTTCAGTGTTTTTAGTATTTAAACTCTGCTTTAATGTTCAGTTCTTGCTTGATAAAGTCTCCTGAATTGTATAATTGGAGACAAAAGTGCTTATTATTTTACGTTGGTGAATACTGATAATCATTTTTATTCTAATAAAGGACTGCTTTTACCATTCTGCACCTGGTATATACTTGCCAGTAGACTTCATTCCGTTTTTTTGGATTTACCTATAGATTTTGCAATGTACATATGATTTTCCATTTGTGTGACTACTGCATTTATTATGTATGCTGCTTTTAATGTTTAACTGGCATTATTGTTTTTGTACTGATACTCCAAAGCCATTTCTATATACTATTTCTGCAGTCACTATTGTACCTAGGCCTTACTCCATACCTCCAGTCCTCACTTCTACCCTACCACTCCAACCTGCATCCACTCCCTTCCATTTCTCACTATCACAGGCTCTCCTTCTACTCTACTCCTATCTCCGACCACAATCCAAAACAGCTCTTACTAGCACCCATTGCTTCATTTCTCTTACTCCCATACACAACCACTGCTCCATTCCTTCTTCTCCCTTACTTACCTCTCCCCCATATACACACTATCACCATTCCAGCTTTGTATTCTTACTTGGTACCTCTGTATCCTAACCCCTCTCCTCTCTCTTTTTTTTTTTAGGTTAACAGTAACCACCCATTGAAGCCCACAGACCTACCCTGCCTGGATCTACCTGCTGCCTAGCCCCATCAAAGACTGCCTCTCTCCATTTTTGTGTGTAAATAAAGTATGTCCAGTTAAAGGTTACTTGTTCAGATTTTCCCTGTACTTCTGCCCACCTGGTTGTTGCTTCTTGCACACCTCCACATCACTCCCTATCCTGCCATCTACTCTGCTCTCCCCCTGTCCTGCCTTTCCACAGCTACTCTCTTTCTTGAGATCCCTATCTACTATGCTACCATCCCTGACTATCATACTGTAGTTTGGCCCTTCTGACCTACTCTATCCTGTTGGCAAGTGCTGGCTTCTTTACTCTGTCCTGATACCTCCTTCACTACTGACGTTTCAGAACATCTCTGCACCCTGCTCTACTCCCTTCTGCCTCTCTTGCTTCCTCTGCTGCCAAACTTACCTGTTTTGCTGATTATCTTTCTTGTAGTCTCTTGGGTTCTATGCGGGTGTAGCCCTGCTATGTTTGCCCTTGCTCAGCTCGGGCTCACTTCACTCCCCTACCCCCACCTCTATTTCCACCCACCCCATTTCAATTGCATTTATACTCTGCATTCCCTCCCCTTCCTGCCAACTCAACCACTCACACACCATTTCCTGCCTAAAACCACTCACACCCTTGTGCTATCAATATTAAACTACATTGCTTCCTATTCTTAAAAGTTCCTCATCCGTACACGCAACTCGTAATGCTTTCCACACAAACTAAGATGCAACTTCTATACTTTACCTCTCCACTTCTTATATTTCTTTCTGCTCTAACCTCCTATCACACCAACCTTTCCCACCCATACACATACCCTCCTACCTCATGTACCCCTAAACCTCCTCTCCCTCACACTGCTTCACAATCTCCCAATCTCTCTTCAACTTCTAAAATAACTGCTTTCATAAGCTTACTATATTACAGATCTACCCTCTCTCTTGTAAATCCAAACCAAAACTACACTACCAACTCTTGTTCCTACCTCCTATTTCTTCTTTTCCTAATAACATACTTCTAGCTGACGACATCCACCCTGACCCTGGCCTCATCTTCCCTCCCCATAGACATTCACCCCACAAACCTTCCCCTACCTCCCCCTCTCCTCATCCGTCACACCCATCCCATCTCCACTATCAGTAGACTTCATCTTACAAACACCTAGCTATCTAGTCACTAAATATCCAAAGCCTCACTAACAAAATTACTGAGCTGCATACCTGGATAGCCCATATCTCCCCCACATCGTACACTTATCCGAAACTTGGCTAAAACAACACATCACAAACAATGAAATACTCCCTCCTGGTTTCAATATCTACCTCTCTGATAGAATGTCTAAAAAAGGGAGGTGGCATTGCCATCCTTTACTCTGATAGCCTGAACCTCTCGCCTATCACCATCCCTATTCTAGACTTCCACCCAGCTGAACTAATCTTCCTAAATTGCCATCTACATCCACATACATTTCCCCTGGTAAGAATATTCCAACCCTGGAATCTATCTTATTCTGGTTCTCCCACAATATACCATATGAAACCCTCATCTTGGGTGATATCAATATTGACTGGTCCAAAATGACATGTGACTCTTCACAACTTAGTATCAAACTACAGAGTTTCCACCAACTGATAACTTCCCCCACCCACCTGCACAATGCTTCTTTCTCCAACTCTACTATCAACTGGACACTCACTAATTCAGCTAACCTTTACCACAGTCCAAATGCCTTACCAGACTCCTTAAGTGACCATGTTGATATCTTCATCCTACAACACTCTACCCAACTACACAAACCATACTCATACAAAGACTGTCGTAAACTATCCAACTTCAATACCACCCAATTCAATTCAATTCTGTCTAGTATTGACTGATCCATCCTCAAACACATCCCTATCAATGAAGCAGTTCTTAAATTTAATCAAATTTTCCTAGACACCCTAAACATCCTTGCCCCACCCAGGAAAATTAGAATCAAATCTAACTTCACCACCTGGCTAACTAAAGACACAAGATCACTCATGCATAAACATGATAGCGCTTGGAAAGCCTGGGCTAAAACCAAATAACCCCCCCATTACAAAATTACAAAGAACTTCGGAACCTCATCAAAAAAACATATCAATAAGGACAAGAAACCCTACTACAACTCTCCCCAAATTAATAGCAAATCCAATCCACATAGATTCTGGACTACCCTAAATAAAATTATCCATCCAAGTTTCCCTTCAAACCCCTCGCTATAGAAACTGTTACCCTCCTCAACAGACACTTCATTGACACAGTCCAGAAATGTATACCCTCTAACTCTAACACAAACAATCCTTCTACCCCTCCCAACCATCTTACAAATAACCTCTTCACCTTTCAACCTGTTCCTACGTCCTACATTAAATCACTTCTTCTGAAGCTTAAACCATGTTCCCCCTCCTCTGACAATGTCCTACCCACCTTCCTCAAATTAGCTGCCATATCCATAGCCTAGCCAGTATCCCTGTTAATCAATAGATCTATTCAGGAAGCAACAGTGCCAGCCATTTGGAAATCCTTCTTCACTATCCTGTTGCACAAAGGAGGCAACTCAACTGATCCATTGAACTTCGGACTAATTGCCATCCTCTCCCCTCTCTCAAAAATACTCGAAAAATATATTCATACACAGCTTCTTAACTATCTTCTCCAGGAAAACCTTCTCACACCCACTCAACATGGCTTCCAGCCTAACCACAGCACAGCTACTGCCCTCCTATCATTTACACATACTGTCACCAAGGCCTGTGATAACAACCAACTCATATCATGTCTTTTCCTTGGCCTGTCCAAAGCCCTATTCTTCTGTCTAAACTCATCAACCTCAGTCTATATGCTAATGCCATAACCTTTTTCTCCAGCTACCTCTGTCATAGGCAACAAGCCATCCAATGGCTCACCTTACCTTCCAGTCACATCTGGTGTACCCCAAGGCTCCATCTTGGGTCCCCTCCTGTTCAACATCTTCACAAATGAGCTTCATACATCCTGCAAACAATCTTCCTTAATTTCAATACACAGACAACTCCACTCTCATCTCCACTTCCATCAATATCTCTGACCTCCATACTCTTATCCAAGAAGCCTTTCTATCAATAGAAAAGTAGCTATCTGATCATCAACTCATCCTAACCCCCCCGAAAAAAAAACAAGCTCTTGCTTTTCCTCCCTCATTCTCTCTCCCACCATAAACCTACCTTTGTTATCACATCTTCCAATAACACCAACATAAAACCTGATTCCCACACAAAGCTCCTTGGTGCCATCATAGATGATGAACTTAAATGTAACTTACACATCCTCCAAAGCATAAAAAAACACCAAAACTGGGAATGCTTTATTGCAACAGAAAATTCTTAACCTGTAATGCTAGACTCTCCCTGGTTCAGGAATTTCTCCTCCCTTCCCTTCTCTGCGCCACCCCAGTCCTAACTTTCAGTCCACAACCCTGGCCAAACTCCTACAAACATACAACAAAATAGCAAGATTTGTCACTAACTCTTCTTATAACTCACACCATTACCTTGTGCCCTACTCTCTCCAATGGCTAGAACTTCCACAACAAATCCTACTATCACAATTTCAAATCATGCACTCCACACTAAGCAAATCATCGTCCAGCCCTGCTCTCTCCTCCCTACTATCCACTTATACTCCCACTCATACCCTCCGCACCTCAAACCAGCAACTCCTAGAGATTTATCAACCTAAGAAAACTGTCAGCAAACTACTATATAAATCCTCAGTTGCACAAGCTTGGAATAAACTTCCAATACTCATACGCTTCATTACCCACCGTATACACTTTAAAAAAGAACTGTGAATCTACCTTCTAAACACCAAGATTTGCACCTGTCATGACACTAACTAACTCCACTACACTTCCAAACCTTAGTCTATCCTACATTCCTTTCCATTAACCCTCCTTTCCTCAGGAATCATACTCCACCTACTCCTACACCTTCCCACCTCACACATGCAGTTCAGCTCTCACACCTTATACATGTAATTTTCCTAAAATACTACATCACACATACTTCTCCACCACTTCATTAATTGTATATATGGCTTTGAAAGCTGTATTGCTGTACATACCCTAACTAAAAAAAAAAAAAAACTAAAAAAAACACAGATTTATTGCTGTTATGTATATATCTCCAATCTGATGTACCTTAATTATTTCTGTATCATGGACTTTGAATTTTATTTATTGTTTAACTGTCTGTAACTGGAGCTTTTCTGTTCGGGTCTCCACTGAAAATGGGTTTCTTGCCCAGTTGGACTAACCCAGTTAACAAATGTCAACAAATAAATAAATAAATAAATAAATAAATAAATAAATAAGTGATATGATCAGAGAGAATGCAGTTCCATTTATAAAATGCTCTCTTAGTATTCTGTAAGCTCACTTTGAATATTTACTTAAAAAGCTTCCAGTTAAGGAAATCCACTTAAATATACAAGATACAATAATAACCCTATAATATGCTGTTGTGTAGTAATAATTTTAAAATGATAATCTCATTATTTAAGTCATATGACACTGATCATTTTTTTATGCTTTCAAGCATACTTAAACACCTAATGAAAACTCTTTCAGTGCATATTATGGAATATTGCACATGTTGTCTACACAAATGTGATTGTATAACATAGGCTCATAGGTTCATAGGACGATACTAGGTTATTGGCCCGTATGCCCTTAGAAGCCTAGCCAAGAATTTCACCCATGTTCCCACAAAGTCAGCACCTGTTTTCTCTGTTCAGCAGGGACACAGGTGGGATCCCAGAGGTATATTTTCTGTTTCCCATCCAGTCGTCCAGGTTCCTGTTAAAGAGGGCTAGTGAGATACTCTGACATGGAGAGGAAATCTATTCCACAGTTGGGGGAGTCATTGGGACACAAATCTATCCTGCCAATAAGTTCTATTAATGTCACAGACCATTCTGAGACCTTTCATGCGGGTTGCGCGAATGGAGTTTGACTTACAGATATACAGCAACTCCATCAAGGCTGAGTCAGAGACGGCCTTGTATGCCAGACACAGGTCACCTCTGAGCAGTCTGTATGAGACTGAGTAGAGGGACAGGGTTTTTAGCCTATCTGTATAGGATAAGTGTTTGAGATCCTGGATTTTCCTGGTCAGGAACCTCTGTGGTCTCTCCAACTGCTGCATGTGCTTGGGAAGGTACATGCCGAAGGGAGCATTGTACTCTATAATGAGTCTGAAAAGGGAGGAGTACAGGGATGTTATGACCGCCTTGTTCCTGGATGAAATACCCTTACTTATAAGGTGGGCCATGTAGAAAGCCCTGTACAACAGAGGCAACATGGTGGTCAAAAGTCAGGTTACTATCAGCCTGGGTGCCCAAGTCCCTAATGACTGATTGCATGCTTAGTACATTGTTATTAATGTGGTAATTAGTGGGGACACCATTTCTCCCAAAGGGGATAATGATGCATTTCTTAACATTCAGTTTGAGGCCATGCTTCTGGCACCAGTCATTAGTTTGGTAAAGGCCCTCTCGAAGAATGTTCACATCACTAGGGGAATTTATGACAGTGCCCATCTTGTAGTCATCTAGAAACTTGGTCAACCACAGACCACTGGTTTTGGCTTGCATCTCAGAAAAGTATATCCCAAACAGTAGAGGCCCCAAGACCAGTCCTTGGGGTAGGCTGCTTGTTACGGGTCTACTACTAGAGGTGGCTTCCTCTATTTTGACTGAGTGGGTTCTATCAATGAGCCAGTTAGCTACCCATTGATGCCTAGCTGGGAGAGTTTATCTATTATGCCTGAGTGGGGAATAGTGTCAAAGGCTTTGGCTAGGTCAGGGTAGGCAGTGTGTACTGTCTTGCCCTCATCCATGGCTTTGGTGACTGTTTCAAAGAAGGTGACCAAGTTTAACAGGCATGATCTCCCTTTGACAAAACCAAACCGCGTGGTATCAAGCATTTGGAGATTGCCAATGTCCTTGTTTATAAGGTTCATGATAATGCATTCCATGGCCTTGCAGATCAGACTAGTTAGGCTGATGTGCCTATAATTGCCTGGGTCAGTGGATGCTCTACCTTTCTGCAGAGGTATGATAGTGGTTGTCCTCCATTCTGCTGGGAGGAAGCCAGGGCACAGGTTCTGGTTGAATAGGGTGCCTATTGGTGCTGAGAGTTCTTGTCTGAGTTCATGAAGGACACAGCCAGGAATGTTGTCGTGTTCCATGGATGCTGTATTTTTTTCCTTTGAGAGGGCATTAATAACCTGCTTCCTGGTGATTAGGGGGTGGCTGGTTCTGGGGAAGTCCTGGTTTACTGATGGGGTCACAGAGGGTTGAAGTTTTCATTGACCTTGTCTGCCAGCAGGTTGGCTATATCTATGGCATTTGTGTACATGGTAATCTTGACTAGCAGATTTGGAAGTTACCTTTGAGACTGTAGACATATGCAAAGGTCTTCTGATTATCCTTAGTGGATGTGGCCAATTTGGATACAAAGTTAGCCTTAGAGTATTTCACCAGTGACCTTATTTGATTGTTCAGACAAAGGAGAGATTGCCTCCAACTTGGCACCTGCTCCTTCTTGGTCCTGAACAGCAATTTTTTCCTTTCATTGTAGAGTCTGTTTATTGCTGCTGTCCACCAGACAGGTTTACTTTTCCATGAGGAAGATGATTTGGTCCTGTCAGGTATTGCTGAGTTCATCCAGCTATATAGGTGCTCATATAGTTTTTATTTGGGTGTAGGCTTGGATTTTAGTGTTTGATTAAATTGAAGGGATGGTGACTGTGAATCTGCTTATACCTGTTCTCAAGAGGTTGTAGTCAGCTTTGGAAAAGTTTTTTTGTTTGGCCCTGGCAAGGGGGGAGGGTCAGTGGAGATGGTGACTTTGAAAGTGGTTGCTTTATGGTCAGATGTTATCAAGAGGGTGATACTGTAGGGGTGCTACAGGGGCTACTCATGTCAGTTAGTACCAGGTCCAGGATATTTTCATCTTTTGTGGGGGTGTCGACCAGCTGATCCAATGCATTGTCATTGACGAAGTTGAGGAATCTCTGAGCATTCATGTTTGAGCTAGGATAGGTCTTCCACTCTATGACTGGGTTGTTAAAATTGCCCAGGATCAGGGTAGAGGGTTGAATCTTGATGGATTCAAGTAAGTCCAGATAGATGGAGTGGGCCTCCTGAGTCATGCTTGGGGGTCTGTAGATAGTTATGATTTGAAAAGGTGTTTTGTCAAAACTTACTGCACCTGGAGTGTCTCCTGTGCATCATACTGTTTGACCAGCCTGGAGGTAAGTATGTCTTTGATAAATATTGAAACTCCACCTCCATTGCCTTTGTAGCCCTCTGTTTGGGGTCTGTAAGTCCAGATAGATGGAGTGGGCCTCCTGAGTCATGCTTGGGGGTCTGTAGATAGTTATGATTTGAAAAGGTGTTTTGTCAAAACTTAACTGCACCTGGAGTGTCTCCTGTGCATCATACTGTTTGACCAACCTGGAGGTAAGTATGTCTTTGATAAATATTGAAACTCCACCTCCATTGGCTTTGTAGCCATCTGTTTGGGGTCTGAAAGTATGGTAGGACAAGTAACCTGGTAAGGCTGGGGTGCTCTCCACAGCTTTGAGACAGGTTTCATTGACTGCACAGATGTTAGCATCTTCCAGGGTGTTGAATGCTTGCAATGAGTGAAGTTTCATGTTAGGACTCCTAGAGTTTAGCAGCATGACCTTTAAATTTTATTTAGAAGAATTTTTCATGGTAATTTTGTCCTCATGACTTTGCCTAAAAAAGGCACTATGGGGGAGGCAAGACCCTTTTGCCAGAAACCAGAAGCCCAGGAGAGACAGATAAAGGCCACCTCTGGCAAAGCATTGTGGTCTGTCAATCATGTCTTTCCAAGCTGTCAGGTACTGGATCCCCTTGAAATGACACCAGAAACAAAGCCGATTGTTAAAGTGAATAATTTTCTGTTTATACTGAGGCATCATTCTGGGTGACGGTAGGATGCTGCTTAAGGCTAGAGACATACCTGCCTGGGACACATATTCAGCAAGCTCAGTCAAGTCTCTCTTCATATAGTCCAGAGAGGTACGCCTCAAGTCATCCACACCAACATGGACTATGTCAGAGTAATAACAATGCCTGTTGTTGAGAAACTTGAGTGGGTGAGTGATATGATGAATTCTAGCACTTAACAAGCAACTTACCGTGACTTTCCCCTTATCTAGCCTGGTGAGGGGCACATCCGTGTGTCTCACGATAGAGTATCTTATGACTAGTATGTTGGGTTTGTAGGGGTCCTTAGAAGCTGTGAGACACAGGCATGTGTAGTATGTGTGGTGCTTGTTGTGGTGGGTTGTGATGTGAGTGTGTGTGTTTGCCTCTGAGGTCTCTTGTTTAGCAATGTTGTTTGCTGAGAATTTCCACATATGTAGGAATGTACTGTACTGGTGTGGGTGGTGCTAGAGGTGTGGTGATTGTGGTGTTTGTGCAGACAACATTCTCAGTGCCATGTACTGGCTTGTAAATGAGACAGCAAGGATTCCAGGTTCTTAATGTAATTGCATCTCTCACATATTGTGTTCTTAGGTGGTGGAAGAAGGAGGTTGCCCATGTAAATGAGGCAGTTGCTACACTGTCTCAGGATGCCCATAATTAACAAGACAGGAGATACCACAGGAAAGTGTACATCAATGGTTGTCAGAATCTGTGGAAGAGAGGTAAAGGATGGTGGAGTGGGTACGATCAGAATTGAATACCTATAGGTGTGAGTAAGGCTGGATAAAATCATAGTAGTTGCAAGGGAGTGCCTGTAAGGGAAAAAAATGCAACTGAGATACCTGACAATGGATTAAAATAGCACAGCAAGACAATGGAGCACAGAGAGCACAGAATGTTTTTGTGGAAAGGTAAAGTGAAATGCTTGCTGTATCACACAATAACCATCATCTTATAAAAACAGTCACACACTGTGTACATAACAGAAGCAGTAAAGTAGATCTGAACATATGTGTACTATTATGAGAGATTGTCTCTATTCCATGCATTTCAGGAGAACGCAAACCACTAAAATGCATGCTTCTGACTTTTTATCATTGGAAAATGATTAACCTGCAACACACCCATCTCTGCTGTCTTACTGTGCTATTTTTTTCTGGTTGTGTGTGTGTATGTACTTATTTTATCCCTCTTTTATGAAATATATACATGCTGTTCTTTTTAGACGTATCAAGGTTACGAATAACTTCAGTGGATAACACTGAAACTCATCTTAACACCAGAAATACTTAAACCAAAGCTCTTCCTGTTTTAAGTAACTACATGAATAAATAATATATGCATGGACAAACACCAAACTGCCTTAATGTGCTGCATCATCTCCTACTTCCAATTCAGATTACAGACCTGTACTCAGCCTCATAGATGAGTCACACAGCACAATTTGCCTAAATTATATCATCGCAGACTTTGAATGAACTGGCTGAACTTTTTTAACAAGCATGTCAGTAGTCCTGTCCCTTAATGTCGCTGTTCTTCTTTATTTTTGACAAAGCATTAGTTCCTGTCCCTAGGCTGTATGTGCACCATATACTGCACTCACCCTTTGTGATTATTTATTAACTCCTTACTGTAATACAGCTTATATGTAGCTAGACACACAAACATTATATATCTGTATAGGTGTACTTCAAACGATCTAAACAGCCTAAATACTGATAGTCAAATGATTAACAGCCAAAATATGTAAACCGCAAAATATCTAAACATAAATACCAACATAATCTAAGTTTTATACATATATATATATATATATATATATATATATATATATATATATATATATATATATATATATATATATATATATATATATATATATATATATATATACACAATTAGCAAGGAATGTGAGGGGTGCAGGGGGGCTCGCTCCCTGCAAAAACATTGACAAATGTGATAAAATCTAACTATATAGAAAGCCATTAAAAAATCTGACAATATCAAACCACATTTTGTCAATGTTTTGCACTCCCCCATCTTTTCTACTTATATATTCCAACTTAGACATCGCACAAAAGTGGGGAAAAGCATAAACCCTTCCCCAGCATAACTTTGATTTTTTTTCAGTATTTTGGGTTTAGAAATTTTACAGTTTAGATATTCTGATGGTCAATATTATGCTGTAGCTAGATAGATAGCTATATACTATAGATATATATATGGGTCTACATGATAACACCGACACGCCATAACACCGACAATGAAATAACCGACACAAAAACACTGGAAAAAAAGTTCAAAAACACGAAACTTCACATGCCAGAAAAACCAAAATCCCGACAAACAACAAAACAAATACCTTTCCCAAAAACACACACACAACACAAGCACATAAAAAACCTTACAAACCTACACTAAACCTTACATACACAGCTATCTATGCACTAATCTTAACCCAAACCCTAACCCTAAGGTCTGTCACTATTGCAAACTTACCTTACCCGCACTCTAATCCTAACTCACTTAATCCACCCCAACCCTCAAGTCCATCACTATCGCACACTTACCTTACCTGCACCCTAACTCTAACTCACTTAACCCACCCCTAAACCTAAACTCCGTCACTTATCGCACACTTACCTTACCCACACACTGACCCTAATGTTTGTCCCTATCGCACACTTATCTTAACATGTCAGTGTTCTCAGAGTCGGGATTCTCAACTATCAGTCTTCTCCATTGTCGATCTTCTGGTGTCGGTGTTCTTGTTGGCGGCATTCTGCGATGTTGGTGCTTTCAGGTAGACCCATATATATATATATATATATATATATATATATATATATATATATATATATATATAGGTGTGTGTGTGTGTGTGTGTGTGTGTGTGTGATATATATATATATATATATATATATATATATATATATATATATATATATATAGGTCAACCCACCACCAAAATTACATTTCTCCAAAATATAATTTTGCGACTCTGTTTTTCCAAAAGTGCATATATCCAAAAGATTGTGGCACAGTGGGGATAAGGGAATATTTCCTTTTCCCCACTGTATTGCGATCTCAGAGTTAGAATATATAAGTAGCACCAGTGTGGGGGACACAGCCCCCCCATATGGGGGGGTGCATGGGGCACATGTGTCTAGTGTTGTTATTTTTTTATTTGCTGTTCATTGAATCGATTTTTTCAAAAGTTAATTTTCGGATAAATGTACTTTCGGAAAAACGGAGTTGTGAAATTACAGTGTTGCAAAGTGTGCTGACCAACAATGTAACTAATGCCTATTCTCTTCTCAGATAAACAACAGTGCTTAAATATTCTTATAATAAATACGAGCCACAACAATGAAGAAAATGGTGTGCATATAGATAATAATAATATATATATATATATATATATATATATATATATATATATATATATATATATATATATATATATATATATATATATGGGTTGGCACATGCAAGAAGAGCTTGAAAAAGGTTATATAGAATAACACTTGAGGCTGACATGGATGGTATAGTGGCTGATTATAATGGGTTTAAAATTTACAATTATATTGGCACAACCCTGAGAAAAGAACATTTTTCACTATTGTCTAAGGGGTTTAAATTTGTATCTTCGAGTGAAGGAGATATTGCTCATGCCTAATTGATCTGAAAGTATATTTAATCTAGCTATGGTTTTCAGAAACAATGAATCAAGAGAGGCAGAAAGTGAAACAGGTCCTACTAGGTGTAGTACCATAAATCACCCCTTACATCCGGTTCTTGTGACTTTTGAAAAACAAGTAAGTGAAGAGTTATATGAGGCATATGGTGTCACTAACAAAAATAAAAAAGGAATTTATGGACAAGATAATTTAAGTAATGAAGAAAGGGCTTTGCTGAATACATTAAAAAATGACAGTTCTATACGTATTATGAAATCAGATAAAGGAGGGGGTGCCATTTTGTATAGTATGGAGGAATACAACAATGTTATCACAAACATCTTGATGGATTCAAAAACATATTCACCAGTGTCCAAGAATGAGATTAATATAGCATATGGTAGGATTGATTCTCTGCTGGAAGAATATGTGCTAGAAAATAGAATTAGTAATAAAACTTTATATTTTTTAAAACAAAGATATCCCACAGTTCCGATTATCTTTGGACTTCCTAAGGTACATAAAAATATAAAGGAACCTCCATTTAGGCCGATTGTGTCAGCTAAGGGCTCTAAAACACATCCCATTGCAGTTTATATAGACTATTGGATGAAGGAAATAGTTATAAACACCAATCATCTAATAAAAGATTCATGGGAATTTTTGAGCAAATTGACTCAGGAGGTATGGCAGGAAAACTTGAATTTTCTTACTATTGATGTTACTGATTTATTTACTAGTATACCCAGAGTGGAGGGGTATAAATATTTCAGTGATAGTGTGTACAAACTATCATCTTTGCCCTATGACAAAATTCAGCTTATTTTGGAGTTAATGGAAGTAGTGTTGGACAAAAATTACATATACTTTCAGGGAGAATATTATCAGCAGATTAGTGGTGTTGCAATGGGGGCAGCATACGCACCAGTTTATGCGAATTTAGTTATGTTGGAATGGGAGAATAGATTTGTATTTCAAAGTGATTATATGAAAAATATTCGTCTTTATGTTCGATTTTTGGATGACATTTTTGTATTATGGGAAGGAGATGAAGACAGTGTGAAGAACTTTGTTCAGTATATCAATGGAAGTACCCCCTTCTTTAGGTTTACATACAAATGGGATAAGACATCTATTAATTATTTGGACACTACTATAATTCAAACCAGGAATGGGTTTAAGTCCAAAATATATAGGAAAACCATTTGGTGCAATAGTTATTTACATTTTTCTAGTAATCACCCCACATTTATGAAAAGGAGCTTAGTGAAAGGACAAGCAGTACACATAGCCCGTATGACGTCAGAATATGAAGATCTAAAATTTGAATTTAGGAAATTGAAATCTATGTTTGCAGAGAGGGGATACCCAGACACCTTTGTTGATGGGGGTATTGGGAGAAGTGTATAGGGGTTGGGGTCAAAAATATAGACCACTTTTAGGAAGGCCTTTGGTAGATAAGGAAAAGAATAACAATGTCAATAGACATTGTATGTTTAACACAAAAACGTTAACTGGGAATAAATATGAAAGGGCATGTGTTATAGCATATAACGGTTTCTCTGAACCTTTCATGCAAATAATTAGGGACAACTGGAGTATGTTAAAAGCCAATAAGGAACTGTTTGAAATTATTGGTCAAGCACCTACCTTTTCTTTTAGGACAGGTACTAATTTTAAAAGAGCATTTGAGTCTTCTATACCTCAAAGGAATTATGATGGAAAGGCTACAGTTCCTTGTGGCAGTTGTAAACAATGTTCTAATATCTTGAGGAAGAATCATGTACAGTTGGAAAATGGGCTTGGTAGTAGTGTAAAATTTTGTAAAGGTAATTGTAACACAAAGATGCTAGTGTATTTAGCCATATGTAATGGATGCCCCACATACTATGTGGGTAAAACGGAGAGGGCATTTAAGTACAGGATGTAGGAACATTGCTATGATGTCAAAAATAAAAAAGAGACCAGTGTTTTGTATAAACATTCTATTCAATGTGGGTCCTTTAGTGGATATAAATTTGGCATTATAGATACAGTTAGAAATTACACAGGGGGTGGTGATTTAAGGAATATGTTGCTTAACAAAGAACTGAAATGGCAACTTAGGTTGAAATCTAACATACCCCCTGGATTGAATGAATACATCTCTGTAAAACCGGTCCTAGCACAGAAGGCATCTTTGGTGTGAATTTTAGCAGGGCATACAGAGGTTTATTATCATAGTCATTATGTTTAAAATAATATTTAATATCCACAATATTTTAGGGAAAGTTTTTTATTTGGTATGAATATGACTTATTATTCATACATTCATATACAAAAACAACTTTTCAAAATAAAGGTACATTTTATGTTTTATTTAACATTTTTTTAGGATGAAATGAAGTGATATTTTGATACTGTTTCTTTAAAATTTTAATTAATGTTAATTGTGTTTTATATAAAAGATTAGTAACACATGGAAGTAGTATCTGATGAAGTTTTGTGGCTAAGACGAAAGCGCTAATGATGGTTGCTCCTGTGATTCTTACAATAAAGTGGATTACTCGTTTCATGACTGTGGTACCTGGACATTTTACTTTGTTTTTTGTCGGATTAGTTTATAATTATATATATTTTTTGGTTGGAGGTTATAAGATATAGATAAAATGCATACAGAAAAAATACTAATTTTAGGAATATCTGCATTCTTTATGCACCTTGCTAGAGGAATACTGATCTTATGTAGCTAGTACTCTCAGATGGTTCCACACAGATAAGACAGCATCAACATTTCATCAGAGGTTTTCCCCCAGTACCCAGCATTTGTGACATTATCATCATCCCATTACTAGACAAATGTTATTTTACTTATCATTGTGACCACCATCTGCTTTCTTTGAATGCTGAGCCCCATTTGTGTCTTAAAGATGTCATTACAGACATTATATCATTTATATTATACTAGTCTGTCACAATTTTTGTTACATTAGGAAGAGGTGTTAGCAAGTTTGAAGTATGAATGCATTTCACATTCCTCCTCATTTTTTTAGCCTTTGATACTCAGAAAAAAAACCACATCATATTCCTACCGTGAGAATACTCACAACAAATAAACATGAAAAGAAAAGAAATACTAAAAAGAAATAAAAACACATTCTGTTTCCATGAGCCTGGCATTCTCCCTGACTTCACAAAGGAATTGAGACAGGTGCTCTAGATAAATCCAATATGATAACAATAACATATTTTATTTTAAGACTGCTCTGTTACATGAAAATATGTGCTGCGTCAAACACAGAAGTTATATATAACAGAGTCAATCTGTAATATGAGAAAAAAAAACTTTCAAATCATTTGCCAGTTACAAATGGTAGTCTCATAGATCTGTAATTCTGTACATTGTCAGAAGAACCACTATTACAAACTGGTGCAACAAAATCATCTTCCAGTACTCGGTAACTGTTCTTAATAACTTAAGTAAGGCACAAAGAGGTATTGATAATACTATGCGTATACTGTGGATTTTCAAGTATCAAATCTGCATGCAGATATCACCTCAAGTAAGAATTTTTGCAGAGCATCACTGGTTGCAACCAGATGCTAAAAGTCAGATAATTCAGACAAGTAGGGGATAAATGCTCTGAATCTAGATTGGTGATATATAAACTAAGTGTTCAAATGTCAGATATAACGTTTAAATTACTAGCTCAGCAATTCCTGTTAATTTAGAATTGCTAGATGTTTCCAACATTCAAAATTCAATGTTTACAAGTTATACTGTGACAGGATCCAATGTTAATTAAAAACTTCTATTTATTGTCCAGAATAACAAATGTTGAGCTCTTTCACCTACAGTACGTAGGTTTCATCAGAACAAGCAGAAATCAATTAAACACACTTATATACCTAAATTTCCCACCCATTTAACAAATTAGTCTCTTAAATAGACCTGTTACCTTAATTACTATCAAAATAATATAAAAATGCTATTACCAATGATATAAAGTTATCTCTGGTAAAATGTTAACTTAATACTATATTCTAAAAACAATGTAATGTGATGCACAATTACATATGCATATGTTAAACATGTGAAAGGAAGCTGGACCCCCCCCCCCCCAGGAAAAAAACTTGTAGAGACAGTGAGAACATAAAAATTCCATAATGCCTCAAAGACAATAATTTAACTGGAGAAAAAAGCACAGTGAGGTATCAGTGATAAGCACTGCACTGTGCCACCCACACTTTTTTTCCTAAAAAAAGAAAATTGACATTGCTTTTACAAGTATTGTCAGAAAGCTGGCAAAGAATATAATTTGATTTTTACATACTTCAAAGAAATGAAAACCACATGGAAGGAATTAAGTAGAATTTTGAGTTTCATAAAAAGTCAGTTACTTTGCTAGCAGCCTAGGACACAAATTAAAATGATTTTATGTAAGCCGAGTGGGAACATTCTGGTCTTATAGTTTATGATTGTATGGATAAATTATACAGAATTTTTAAAATTATTATCATGTCTTCTTTCCTGAAAACAGAAGTATTAACAGCCAAATGAAATTAATGTTACACAATTCAAAGAAAAATTGATAACTGTAGTGAAGCAAAATTATTAGTTTGTCTTTGATAAGACTTTCATAAGTGTGACCAAGCATACTGGCAAACAGCTGAAACTTGTTTTACATAACATGAGATGTTCTTTATTTGTAGTTTATGATCTTGGAGAAGAAACATATTGGGCAGGATTCACAAAGGCTTGCACGGAGTGTAAGAGATGTGTAACACTCCATGCAAGCCTCGCGATCCAGGAACAGCCTGAAACTCCGTGTAAGAGACCAGCTAAAATGTCTCTTACACGGACTGGGCGTGGATATGCTAAATACCTCACTTGCAGCCGAAAGGTATGCAAATGAGGTATATTAGCGATCCACAAAGCAGAAACCAGCCCGTGTAAGAGCTGTTTTAGCTGCAGAAATGTACTCAGTTGACAACTGAGTACATTTCTGCAAAAATCACAATGGAGCCATGTCAGCTCCAAATAAAGGGTGCATATGTGTCAGGCAGCATGCCAATGGCCAAATATGTGGCCATTGGCAAAGTAACCCGATGCAAATATAAAAAATATATATATTTTTTTTCGGCGATCACCGATGTTTAAACACAGCGCAGCCCCGCGCAAACGGGCTGCGCTGTATAAAACATAAAAATGAAGGTTATAAACCCACAAATGTGGGTTTTATGCAATACATGGAATGACAATGCAGGGACCAGCAGACCAAAAACAACATGGCCACCGTGTAGTGGTTGCTAAGGGGGGAAGCTGACTCTAAGACATGTAACTAAGCATCAGTAGGCAATCTCATGTAAATGAGGGTTAGGATATTGAATCCCACAGTCACATAGCAAATGAGCACAGTCTGAGTAGTGTAAGAGATACATAAGGGGGGAATAGAGTAGGAGATAGGTGACATCACAGGGGGGAATGGTAGAAAGAAATGCAGTTCATTGGAGGTCAGTGTAACATGACAGATGACAGACACAGATCAGGGAAAGAGGAGTGCCACAAGATAAGCATGGGAAAGTCAAGAAATGGAAGATGTACACTGTTACTTACACCAAAGTTTCTTGCTGGGCGTGCATGCGCACGTGTGCGCGCCATGAAGCGTGAGTAGGGCAGTGTGCGTGCGTGTAAGGCAGACTGAGCATGTGGGAGCGTGTTGCTAGAATTGTAACACTGTTTGCGCTGGTGTGCGCGCGTTTTAACCTGAAAAGGCAGATCCTGAACCATGTAAGCATGTGTGTGCACGTGAAAGCCACTGAGTGCATTTCTGCTGGTATGCACGCTGCTCCCCCCTGAGGAAACAGAAAGGAAAAAGGAAGCAACAGAATTAGTATGAAGCTAGCAGGGAATACTGCTGGAGCTAGCAGGTGAAAACAATTAGAAGCAGGCAATTACACAGGCAGAATATTAGCCCAGCCCAGCACTTAAAACTCTGCAAACAGCAGTGCAGGATGTTTCTGTCAAGAGACACTGCAAGACAGGAGTAAGCTATTAGAAGTGAAAACTGAAAAAGCTGAACTCAGAGCAGAAATGTTAGGGGCTGCCATAGCTGTCATAATGAGACATAGGCGACTTGCTGAGGGTGGTGACAATGCAGATGGTGCCAGACAACCCACAGTGAGGAGACAGAGAAGAGTGTACAGGCCCTGGGTCACCTACCACGGGTTACATGAGCTGGAGATAGTAGAGTGCTATAGAGTGGACAGAGAGCTCCTGCAGCAAATAGTCGAGCTGTGCAGGCCACGCCTCACACACAGAACCAACAGAGGGGAACCCATCCCAGTGGAAACCAAGGTATGTGTTGCCCTAAGAATACTAGCAACAGGTACCTTCCAGAGACCAACTGGTGATATGATGGGGATATCACAGGCATCAGCCTCTAGGGTACTGCACCAGTTCCTGGATGCCATGTCAGCACATGTCGGTGATCATGTATATTTCCCCAATGCCCGTGAGATATTGGCCAGCAATATGCGTCTCTTCCAGCAAATAGCGGAATACCCTGAGGTAGTGGGTGCAATAGACTGCAGGCACATATGCATCAAATCACCAGCCGGTGAGCAGAGTAGGGCCTACATTAACCACAAGGGCTTCCCCTCCATCAACTGCCAGGTCGTGTGTGATGCCCAGGGCATAATAATGAATGTGTGTGCTGGCTGCCATGGGAGCTACCATGATTCCCACATCTGGCATTTGACACAGCTGTACCAGACATTTGCCAATGGGGACATCCCACACGGACACCTAGTGGGGGATGCAGGTTATGCACTGGAGCTGTGGCTGATGACACCCATCAGAAACACACACACACCTGAACAGGAATGCCATAATGAGGCACATGCACAAACACGTAATGTAATAGAGCGTGTGTTTGGGCTGCTCAAGTCATGGTTCCGGTGTCTGGACACATCTGGTGGAGCCTTGCAGTACTCACCAACTACATGTACCCAAATTGTCATGGTATGTGCTATGCTACATAATATGATCTTGCGAAAACAGCTGCAGCAGGACCAGCATAGGGCTGGGCCAAACAGCCCCCCACCATTGCCAAGGCCATCACAGGCAGAGCGTGACTCGGTGGAGGAACAACCTGAGCCTGCCCCAGTAGGCAGAAAGAGGCATGCCCAGTATGCCCTGGCCTTGGCAAAGAGGCAACGCATAGCACATACACTGGCTCAGTAGGAACCCTGGGAATGATACCCCCTCTGACTCACTCAAATAATAACAGGGATGCCTAAAATGACATGACCTGCTCACAAACATGTACAGGGAGTATAATATGTGCATCCGACAGAGGCAGCCCTGCAGCACCACCTGAGGCATGAATGCCATGTGTTAAGTAATGTAACACCATGTACTATATGCACACTTGAGGACCCTGACTAACATCCACCCTCACCAAGCATGAAGCCACAAAATGATGATGGGATGATCAATTGCAATAACTGGCTGAAGTAATGCAGTTAGTCAAAGGGGAGCCAATGTGTTTCAGCCTGGGAAGATATGCTGAGCATGGCATGATGCACCACATGCTAGGGGTGGCGTGCACCTATCAGTCCAGGCCCCATGGATACTGGCAAAGGCTGTCAGTACCCACAGCATGCCCTGAATAGGTAAGTCTCAAAACACAAACCCACCTTCATAGGTACCACAAGGGATAGGAGCCTTGATGTAATGCTACCCAATGCCAGAAGTCTAAACAGTAAGATGCGTGCAGTGTAAACGCACACAGTATGGAGAATGTTGATATCAGTCCTGTAACAGAAAACTGGGTCAAGGCTCACATCAGCACCCTAACACTACCAGGTAACACCTCATACTGTGCTGTACAGCCGCAAAACATGAAACAAGCTACAAAAGGACGGTGATTAGCAATAAATGTCAAACATAACCACACCCCCATGTTGGTACCACAAAAAGAAGCAGCATGGATTAGCCATGGTCAAATACCAATGGCTAAAACCACCTCCCAGTATATAACCTGCTGCAGACTACTGTCCTAATACCAGGAACTGCACCTGGCCTATGTTGGAATACATGACTATATCAAGCCCCTCCAAACCATATTATATTGCTTGACTGAAAATATCCAGACATATTCTTGTTACAGCTGTCCCTCGTCTGTTGTGGTTACTTTCTTCCTGATCAGTATATACAAATATCCAGACATACACTGGGAGCATTATATTAGCACCAACACAGTAGGAGAAAAGTTCCCAGAATCCATAAACCAAAATGCCCAGGAACAACGTACCACTCCCAGAAGTGTGGTAAGCATACTGGATGTAATAATCAGCAACATGCATACTGGATGGCAAGATGAGAAGTGTATCCCTCACTGGTAAGACCAGACCATAGAGTAATCACACCGGATATACACATCCTGACCACAGTCCCTGGCCAGAAAACCACAGTGAAAAACATGTGTAAAGCATAGGTTGCACCCCTCCAAACTGATGTGGAATCCACGAAAGGCCCTGTGCAGGTGCAGAATATAAGACACCCCGCAGAACATGTTATACAGGCATTCCATGAACACAGCCAGGAATGCTTGGATTATGCAATCACAAATAACAACAAGACACAATGCCATACACGCAGGCATCTGGCATGCTGGACTCCAGCCATTACCAAACCATGCAAGAGAATGAGGAAGCTACTACATGATAAAGCAAACATAAAAAGGGAAGTAATCACTGATCAGTAGTATGGCAATAAAATATGTCCACACATACAATCCACTAAGGCCATCTACAACAAGTAAAATCTGTAAATCCAGAGGCAATGTGACACCTGCCCCAAGTACACAGACAACCCACAACTCCCCCCAGTAAATACAAATATATGTGAGAGATGCAACCATTTATCCAAACCGGAGGCTGAGCTCCCCCAACTCAGTACTGTCAAAACCAGTCAGGAGGAGAAGGTAACCACATACACCACAAACCCAGTCCCACATAGACCTATCACAACTGTAAACCAAACACATAAACACAGAAAAACATTCCCGGAGGCTCTAATTACAAACACACCACACCAACAGAGGCCTCCAAAGCAGACCCAAAGCAACCACAACCTCCAAACACAGCACATGCAACACATAGTACACAAAGCTGGTGTGCCAAACAGTTACAGGCCAGAAGGAGAAACAACATGCCTGATACAGTTGCAATAGGTGTCTGTATAGGCAGACACACTGCTGTCCCACTCACCAGACTAAACAAGGGAAAGGGTACAGTAAGCTGCCTGTAGGCTGCCACAATATGCCACATAACACAAGTACGCAGGTCACCCCAAAGCAAGCCGAAATATGATGCACTCATTGTCCATGCTGGTGTGAATGACCTGAGATGTACCTCCCTGGACTACATGAAAAGAGACATGCTGCATCCATGTCAGACTACAAAGCAGATATGAGTGGCATCCCACAAGGCTTGGTCCTGGGACCACCCCTGTTCCGTATATATGTCCCATAGGTACAGGCCAACATGGAAGGACTATGACTGAACATGTATGCAGAGGAGTACAAACTGCCCACCATATCCGACCCTCAGCTGACACAAGCAACCCACAAAAGGGCCACATAGAAACAGACAACTGGAGCCATAGCCATGTCAGCAAGCTAATTGCAGAACTGTGTATAGACAACCACTGTGGATATACAGTAAGTGCCCACCAATTACCACACAGGTGTTAACCCATTACGTACCTAACAAGTAATGAGAGACCTGGGGACACAAGGTGATAGATATTCTGCATTGGACAAACATGTGGCTGTAGTGTTCGCAGAAACATACCATATACCCACCCAATCATGATGGTTGTCAGATGTAGATAAGGGGAGGTCACTGTGGCTCTGCAGTCATCCTTCATCAGCGTCACAATTGACTACAATAGCCCCTGTGGGATATACCTCAGCAGACACCTCCATCAACTATAAAGTCCACAACAGTACCCCACCAGGAGTAGCAAAGAGCATGAACAGATGCCATGTGTTGCCTGATTAAACAAACTGCAGCTCCACACACTGCCATACTGCCCACCCAGAGGCAAGCTGTGCCTGATGTATGAAGCCATGTCCAAGCTGAAATCAATGAACATGCTGCACCTTGTACAATCTGAATGGCAGTGAGCTATGCACATGAGAGACCTGAACCCCAGCACTGACATACATAGGACAAGCTGTACAGAATGATCCATAACACAGAAGCCACCCCCACTCCTGAGTATACACCCAGTACAGGTTAGCCAGAGAGTCACCTATCGACACCCCTCAAGAGGAATCCTGATGAGTGGATGGGAGATGGTAGGTTAACCCTGGGTATCACTGTTATGTCAGAGGTAGACGAAGGCACAGTATACTAACCATGACATATGTCATGGCAAACTCCAGTTCCAATGTGTGTCGAAGGACAAACACACTCTGTGACTAGCATCAGAAATGACCTAGGGTACATCGCTAGTGTTTGCCAATGTCCACCTATGTTGTGGAATACACTACCAATGTTGGACAAGCCTGGTGTAGGTAGTCCATATCTGAACATAATGCAACATGGTCATATGTGCACAACTGGCCCCTACACAGTCTGTTGTGCTCACTATGAAGATGTCAAGCAGTGATAGGACTAAAGCCCAGGATACTGTCCACCACAGTGAAAGTACTGAACCAGTACACTATACGGTACTACAGTGTTAGGTCATTATGAAAGGATGTTGACAACTGTATGCAAAGTATCCCATGCAATCCCTGCAGGCACAGTATAATCCCTGTTGTGGCAGACATGAAGCAGTTGGCCAGTTAGTACACAACATGACACCCAACACACAACCATAAACGTGAGATATTGTTGAAGTTCACACACACCCAAATATGTGGTGGACTGCAGAGTTCAACATATGGAAATCTCACACTGGGCATGCTCGCACACTTAAATAAATGAGGCATATGTCAGACAACATGCCATGGAAAGGCTGAACTGGGCATGCTCACACACTTAGGCCATATCTCTGTTTAGCAGTTGGCCACACATATCTGCTATTTGTACGTGTCATTCCAGGAACCAACCACAACACAGCAATCTGCCCAGTGCACACAGTAAATGACTACAGAGACATAAGTGATATAGTGGATTGCCCTCATATTCAAACATCTTCCACAGATACACAAGTTGTTCATAGGAACAGGGAATGCTATGGCAATAAATACCTGCAAACAGTCTAACAGCAACAAATATTGTGCATCTGACAATTAAACATATGGGTGTAGAGGTCAATACTAGGCTTGTTGCCCTAGGGAATGACAGCTTAGCCAGAGTGTGCTTGGCATCTGCATCCCCAGTACAGTAAGCTACTGTGCCACTGTAAAGTAGGTCACATAAGGCAACGTGTGAGGCTAGTGAGCTGTGCCTCTGTCAAGCAGGGGCACAGTGGAGATCCCAGGGTTTGAATGTGCTAAGCCACATCCATGTTGTTGGTGTGTGCTGGAAGAGGGTTACTGAGGACCTCTAACAGTAAGTGGGTGTCAATAACAGACTGAGTGGAGCCCTATCTGCATTGTCTGGACAATTCCACTGTCAACACTGTGTTGTGATGATTATTTGGGAATGAAGTGTCATGCCGGTACTGTTCACAGATGTCCTCCCTCTGTGGGCTACAGCTATGCAATGTATTAGCTCACTCTGTCTGTTGTACGGCTCATATATGGCTGGTGTACACCTGACAGGTGTCTTGTTGTGGAGCAGTCATGGGTATATGTGGGATAGCATGATCAATGCAAACCTTACACATGCTCAAAGAATGCAATTGTCAAGGATTATGCAGAGTGGCCAGTATAGTCCCCCAGCATGGGTCCTTTGAAGTCGTCCACCCCAGTCTTCACAAGTGTAGAGTCTGCTTGTGCTAAATACAGTTTGTTTGCAGTGACAACCTTGCCTGGGGTAGGGATGGGATATGGATGTCCAGGGAAAGGTGGGTATGGTCAGATATCAACAATGGTGGTCTACCTCTGGTGTGGAACAGTGAGTACCCATGTTGCAGATGGACAGGTTCAATATGTATTCCCCCATGTGGCTGTGGTGAGTGGTTCTGCCATAGCACATGGGCCCACAAATTGTAGTGGCTGTAGGGTAAAGTTGTAGAGACCTGAGTAGTTCCCACACACAATATGCCTGTACCTGATGTTAACAACTGAAATGGTGTATGTGAACACCTGCATATCCCGGCACTGTTCCCAGGGAAGCAAAGTGTGTGTCCTGGATGTGGGAGTGGTGTTCTGGACTGGTTGTGTTGTGTGTTACAGGTCCTGTGGTTACGAAGCATGGTATAGAACATAACCTGCCAGTGCGATGTGCATATCTGACCCTGAAGTAGGTGGCTGCAAATGCATATATATGCTATCCCCCACCTGACAGGTAGTACTAGATGTACATACCTCTGTATAAATAAAGATGTCAGCACCCTATAAATACTGCAGGTGCAGAACAGATGCCCAGTAATTCGGATAGCGCACCCTGCTAATGCATCTCCCTCAAGTGTCATAATATAGTTAGGTAGGAGTTTGAACCATGTGCCTGACATACAAGGCCATGTCCAACCCAGAATTAATGGACATGCTCCACCTCAAAAAATCCAAATCCACCAAAACCACTAGAGCAAGCGACTTAAACCTTAGCACGGATATAAATAGGACGTGCTGGAGGGATAGATTTATCACTCAGAGACTCCTTATGCTGTGGAATAAAATCCCGGTCCATGTGAGGCAGAGCACCTCGCTGACTCTGTTCAAGAGAAATCTAGACCTGTGGATGGGAGATCGTAGGTTTACCCTGGGAATCATCTCTGTGTCACTGCTGGACAGAGGCACAACAAACTAATGGGCACAGTATTTTTTCATATAAGGGGTGGCGTAAGCCACAAAAATTTGGGCTAGGCTTATAAATGCCTTAGGGCAGATAGCCTAGTATAAACCTATGAACCTATGAACCTAAATTCTCAGTGTGTGTGTGTGTGTGTGTGTGTGTGTGTGTGTGTGTGTGTGTGGGTGAGCGGGGTTGATGTGTGTGCAAGTCTGTGTGAGGGAAGTGCCCCTTTTGGCAACTGTGAAAACACTCTACAGGATGCACATTCCCCTATCTAAGCACTGATGATGTCAGCACCCTATAAGTACAGCAGGAGAAGGGCACCCTTCCAGTAATGTGAATAGTGCGCTCTGCTAATGCATTTGTCACGAGTGTCATAACATAATTAAGTAGGGGTTTGAATCCTGCAACTGCCCAGTGTGTGTGGATGTCTGTGTGAGGGAGATGTCCCTTTTGGCAACTGTGAAAACACTCTACAGGATGCACATTCCCCTATCTAAGCACTGATGATGTCAGCACCCTATAAGTACAGCAGGAGAAGGGAACCCTCCCAGTAATGCGAAAAGCACGCTCTGCTAATGCATCTGTCATGAGTGTCATAACATAGTTAGGTAGGGGTTTGAATCCTGCAACTGTCCAGTGTGGAAGGGGATAGTGTGTGTGGATGTCTGTGTGAGGGAGATGTCCCTTTTGGCAACTGTGAAAACACTCTACAGGATGCACATTCTAATGCATCTGTCATGAGTGTCATAACATAGTTAGGTAGGGGTTTGAATCCTGCAGCTGCCCAGTGTGTGTGGAGGGGGGTTAGTGTGTGTGGATGTCTGTGTGAGGGAGATGTCCCTTTTGGCAACTGTGAAAACACTCTACGGATGCACATTCCCCTATCTAAGCACTGATGATGTCAGCACCCTATAAGTACAGCAGGAGAAGGGAAAACTCCCAGTAATTCGAATAGCACACTCTGCTCATGCGTCTCTCTCAAGTGTCATAACATACCTTAGGTAGGAGTTTAAAACCTGCAAGTGTGTGTGTTTGGACGTGGGGAGTTTGTGTGTGTGCAATTCTGTATGAAAGACATGTGCTTTTTTGCAATCAGGAGATCACACTACATGATGCACATTACCCTTTCCAAACACTGATGATGTCAGCACCCTATACGTACAGCTGGTGAAGGGACACCTCCCAGTAATCCGAATAGCGCACTCTGCTAATGTGTCTTTCTCAAATGTCATAACATAGTTACGTAGGAGTTTGAAACCTGCAAATGGCAAGTGTGTGTATTTGGATGTGGGGAGTTTGTGTGTGTGCAATTCTCTATGAGAGACATGTGCTTTTTTGCAATCAGGAGATCACACTACATGATGCACATTACCCTTTCCAAACACTGATGATGTCAGCACCCTATAAGTACAGCCGGAGAAGAGGAACCTCCTAGTAATCCGAATAATGCACTTCGCTAATGCGTCTCTTTCATGTGTCATGACATAGTTAGGTAGGAGTATGAATCCTGCAAGTGTGTGTGTGTAATTGCAAGTGTGAGAGAACAGATCCTTTTGGCAAATAGTACAATACACCAGATGCTGCATATTCCCCCAGTAAACACAGGGGATGTCACCACACTATCAGTACAGCCAAACAGGGCTACTTGGCCAGTAATGCCAATAGTGCACTCCGCTACTGGGTCTATTACCATTGTCAGAGCACAGATAGGTATGTTTTGGAAACCCACAACTGCCACATGTGGTTGTGTCACACAATATGACCTTGTGTGGGTTTCTGTGCATAACAATGCATGCCATTGCCTAAACCAGCAATGGCAATGCACACATGATGTATGTGTGTGACACATACACATAAATACCTGTAACCTGCAGTAGTTACCATGTCTGACACGTGCCTCGAGTGGATAAATGGTATTCGCAATGCATAACAACATGACTGTGTCTTACTGTGCAGGGGCCGCACGCGGTATGTGTCTATACAGTGTGGGTTGTATATGGTATAATACCTACAGCAGGGGATACACATCTGGTCTGGGCCATATAGTCTACATGTAGTCGATGAACAGGTGCTGCATGTTCCCACCTGTTGTGGGAGTGGTAACATGTTATTCCACTGCAAATCAGTGACCACATGCTGGGAACCTATCAGCTAGTGTGTTGTAGCTACAGTAATGCTCATGCACAATGTTTGGCTGGATGCAGTCCAGCCATATAAAGACATTTCTTGAGACTGTCATATTGCCAGTGTTGTTAGGGAGGATAGGTGGGTTTCCTGTGTATGGGAGGGTTTTGTGTGCCAGGCTATGAACCAGGAGGCAGTCCAACACACTGTTAGCTGCTCATGAATAGGCCCTGATGATATGTGCTATGCCAACAACCTGGAGGTGTGTGTATCTGTGGTGCCTTGGGATACCACCCCCCTGTCCATGTGTGTTACATGTGTAGGGGACGACAGGCATGGTATGAGGTATAACCTGGCAGTGATGGGTTGCACCTGTGAGCCATGAATCAGGACTCTGGTACTGCACATACATTGCAGTTCACCGTGCTGAGGACAGTGTCCAGTGCATGCATCTTGCGGTGTACACTGCTGGTGTTGTGTAGCATCACTGTTAGTGTCCTATCCTGTGTGATACCCGTGGAGGTGGCTATGTAATCCGTGTCCTGCAGCAAAAGGCACTATGTGTGTATCAAGGGGCTTCGCCAATATACAATGGCACATGAGTGTCACGTGCAAGCTGCCCCTCACAAATCATTGTGGCTTCCCTAGCATGTAAGCACACGTTGACAGCCAGTGGATACCCTATGAATGACATTGGAGATTGAGCAGAATGTAGACATAGAACACCCTTCCTACATATAGTGGTAGCATACCTGGTGAGGGTATGATGGCAACCAAGATCAGGCTCATACTGGCCCATGCCACATGCTGAGAGATCCCTTCTATGTTCCCTATCATGTAGTCCAGGGAGGTATGTCTCAGGTCATCCATAGTGGCATGGTCAATGACTGAGTCATATGTGTCCATGCCTCTGACTGACCTGTATGCATGTGTTTTGTGGTGGACCATAGTGCCCCACAGGCATATCACTGTGACCTTCACCATGTACAGCCTGTTGAGCGGGACTCCACTGCAGCGGCCAAGAGAGGTACCTGACACATCTGTAGCAGGTGTGTTGTGTAGCCCAACAGGCTGTGAGTGTGTGGCACACGGGATGTGTGTGCCATGTGTGGCATGTGCTCTGTTCTGACATAACGTATGCCTGTGTGCCAGCTGCGGAGGTGTGTAATGCTCAGGCAGGATGCTATTCAGAGTCTCCAAGTATGCCCCAGTGTGTTCAGATTGCTGTCAGTGCGGGTCTATGTCAGACTGGTATTGTAGTTACTGTAGTATGTCATGCCACCTGACAGGGTATGGCAGTACTGGGTTCAGAGTGCTCAGTCCCCAGATTGGCTATGTGGTGGCATCCCACACATGTGTTGTACGTTCCTGGCCAGGGGTGAGGGTTGACTGCATACATGTGGCAGCTGTGACATTGCCACATGACTCACATAAACCACAACTGGACCATAGAGGTGATTCACAGGTTACAGTTGCACATGCTGCCATAGTAGTGTGATTGCCATAGTGATTACCAACACATAGGGCCAATGGGGAACAACATACTGAAGGTGTGTATGTGTGGGTGTACTGCTACTGATTTCATAGCACTGGCATATATGGCTGCACACGTGGGTAAATGCCAGGTAAGTCATGTGCAATGTGTCACAGGCAACGTATATGCAAACAGGACAGACAGTGATGTTCTGTCATGTGGAAACTTGACATACGTATAGTACACTCTGCAGATGTCACTAGGAGTCCACAGAAGCACTGTAACTCTGCATTGCAGGTGGAAGCAGTGTTCCAGGGAACCCCAAGTGAACATGCATGCAAACAAAGCTACAGTAAGCAGGGCTGGAAGTAGTCCATTGAACAACAAAGAAGGGGTAACACTAAAAGTAGGTAACAGTGCAAATATGTAGGCACTATCAACATGTACCCAGGAATGCACAGCTCAGATGTCCATTGTAAAACTGATATTATGTCATAGTTAATTGTGATTTGTATTACATTGGTACTGCACACATATCAACATGCGCAAACATCCACATTGCATAGTTGTTGTGGGCAACTTGCCACCATTACTTTACATGTCCATCATTGCGTATCACTACTTGCATTAGCTTCCCCCCTGTGCTACCCATGTATGTGGCTATCTGTTGACATCCTTACCACCGGTATGCAATAATGTGCAGCTGTTACACTATGGTACTTACTATGGGTGTAGATAACAATTCAGGACAGTCATACGGTTACTGCATCAGGCATGCTGGGATATACACACAGTCATATCAGCACACTGTACTGTTACCAACATGATACCACTAATACACTTCTATGTAGTCACCCTGTGCATCAGCAACGTGTTTACCTGTTCCTACACTGATGTTGGAGATTGCAGGAGGTGGCACAGTTTCATCATATGCACAGGGTGTGAATTAGGTATGCCTGAGTCTGCCACTGATACCACCAATTGACATGTGTGTGTATGTGTGTTGGTGAGGGACAGCAGTACAGGGTGGGGCACTGTTGGTGCAGTGTGTGCGTGTATGTGGTAGCCCTAAGTGTTAACATTTCGCATGTGTGTATGCATGCACACAGTTCCACCTCATGGCTGCCATATACAGGAGTTTGTGGACAGCCACAGACTGCACCTGGCAGGTCATACAGATCAGTGTCTGTGGGCATGGACACGGTACCTGTGCCTGGCAGGAGTGCTATGGACCATATCCAGTACTAAGCCTGACTAGGTACTATCATCAGAAGTGGGAGTGTGTTGACTGGACACAGGTCCCTGTTGGGACTGTCCAGAGCCACGTGCACGTGGTCTCCTGGGGTGTTCCAATGACAGCACAGACCCAGTGCTGCTGGCACTATGGGGGCATCCGCGGGCCTGTTGTCGTCCACGCCGACTGCCAGCTGTTGCTGGCATATGGCCACGTCGACGCCACAACCGTCCACCATTGCCCTGGCTCATGGACATGTGGTTGTGGAACTGCTGTAATATGTCCCCACAATATCTGTCTATGACATCGGTGAAATTACGGATAGCATCCGCGATGTCATGCATACTGTCAGTCATGGCTGTGCGACATGCTCTCAGCTCCCACAGACCCTGTCTGGTGTACCTTTCCATATGCGACTGTGCCTGCATGACAGCCCGAAACATAGCTGAGGTTGACAGACTTCTTTGGGCACGTCTGTCAGAGGCAGTACGCCCACGGATGCTCCCACGAGAACCCATGGGCAATTGTCTGTGTGGTACCATCGCAGGACTCTGCCCATGGCTGCTGTGTGGGGACGCATGTGCCACAGATACCACATTACCCTGGTCAATGCCCACTGTATCCTGTCCTTCACCTAGTGACAATGGTGACATAGGATGTACTGGCAGGATGACTGTGCACAATGACGGGGTTGACAGCTGTGTACTGTCAATTGGCTGACCAATGATGGAATCTGACACACCTTCCTGTGCCATTACACAGATATCATCATTATCAGTACCTGTGGCACCAGATTCAGGTCCCCTGCTGCAGGACACCAGAGCAGCACCAGAACCTGTGGGAGGAAGACAGGAAACACAGTTTACAATGTTACCAGTGATGCACTTATGCACACATGCACACGTGGACACATGCACACATGCACACATGGACACAGGCACACATGCACACATGCACATGTGCACACGTGGACACAGGCACACATGCACACATGCACACGTGGACACAAGCACACATGCACACATGCACATGTGGACACAGGCACACATGCACACAAGCACACTTGGACACAGGCACACATGCACACATGCACACGCACACGTGGACACAGGCACACATGCACACATGCACACATGCACATATGCACACGTGGACACGTGCACATGTGTGCACGTGTACACATGGACACATACACACATGCACACATGGGCACAGGCACACATGCACACATGCACACGTGGACACGTGGACACATGGACACATGCACACGTGGACACAGGCACACATGCACACATGCACACATGCACATGTGGACACAGGCACACATGCACACGTGGACACAGGCACACATGGACACATGCACACATGCACAGATGGACACAGGCACACATGTACACATGCACATGCACACCCCGCAGTATACACACAGAGCACTACTGAGGACTATTATAGGTATTGTTAAAACACACTCACCAGCATGGATGGGCTGCCTTGCTGTAACACCAGAGGGACCTGCAGAAATGAAGAGATTAATGTCAGTGGGCACAACTGTGCCATTGATACTGCATATGATACAGTGCAGTAGTACACCAGTTGCCTTTCCCACGCCAGCTGCTGATATTGGCAATATCACACTTGCACAATTACATACTATGTTGACAGCTACATACCACGGACACACCTTACACATGCGTAAACTAACAGTGTAAAGAACAGTCAAGTGTACATATGGCATATTACCTGCACGCTCCATGTCATGCTGCTGTGTGGATCCAGCCTCTATCATGATGCAGGTGTGTTGCTGTTGATGTTCCGGGGCTGGAGCCACAACACTTTGGAGTATCTCCTCCAGTCTGGTGAGGGGGGGATGTGTGGCCATCCCACCTCCTGTGGCAACCTGTTGCCTGTGGATATCCGACGCACGCTGATGGACATTTCTGATTAAATCACTGCAGTGATGTCGTACCTGCTCATATGTCCTATTATGCGTGCCAATGTCATTTACCCTACGGACAAGGTCTTGCCACAGTGCAACCCTCTCCTGCTGATTCTGGCTGGTGCGGGAAAACAGTATGTCATAATCCCGCACCAGGCTCTGGTGTATCTCCTCATCTTCTGCTGCAGAGTAGGCAGGATTACGCTGATGCATCATGTCCCTGGAAGAGAACACAAACAGGATATCAGCAGACTATGTCAGCAATATATGGCACACATACTATACATGATACTCAACTGTAGTGATATACTACTACTTCCATATGTAGCATGTGTGTGTCTCTTGGTGGATACACAAGTACCTGGCCAGATTTCAGTGCTCAGCCAACACCTGTGCAACAATACCTGCCACATTCCATACAACATAGTAGCATGCCCCATCGGTCAGCACACTGCGATGGGTCCAATGCACAACCTCACTCTGGGGGTTCATACCAAGGTACTGTATGTGGAATGCCATCCACTAGTGTGATCTGGACACAAGTTACTCAGCCTGGATATACATATCCCACCACCACCACCACCAGCACAGTAGACTACTTTGATATGTATGTGATCAGACAGTTATTCACTTGTTAGGTCTGAGATGGTATCCATGCAGCCCACTGGGCCAGTGGAAGCCACAACCCACACTGCTGACCCCTTTGCGAATGCTTCCCACGGGCATCCCAAAGAATGCATGGAACATGCACACACATTTCTAACCCAGACCATATGCACAAAGGTTAGGCATCCTGTCCGGTGGACCCCAGCCAAAGGCAGTTTGTATAATGATAGAAGGAGGCTACTGCAGGACAGAGCAGATTCACAATAAGGGAAGGCATCTGTGGTCAGCACTGGTAATAAACTACGGTCTCTCATAACAACATCCACAGCCTACTCTGGGAGGGAAATGGCCACGAACACTATAGATAACCACAAGGCCTTCTTCAGTTATGTTACACATATGGACCAAATGCCTCAGATATGCTCTGAGTTACTACACACCTACTTAACATTCACCGAACACACAGATATTGGCAACATTCTTGCAGACAGGTTCGGTGCACGTTTCCCCCCTCCTTTTCCCCCACACTTAGAAATACTTATCATAGCTGAATGTAACCTCCCTATCATCTCACATGTCCAGGTGAGGGCTGCCCTCAGCAAAGCAGAACACACAGCTTCAATGTGACCTGATGGTATCCCTGGATGTGTGCTACGTGAACTCCAAGAGGACATACAACCGCATATAAGACTGATATTTAACCTTGGCCGTACTACGGGATATGTACCTGAACATTGGCATACAGAAACAGTGGTCCCACTCCACTAAGGAGGCACCTATACTGACCCTGGGAACTACCGCACCATAAGCTTAACCAGCCTGGTCTGCAAAGCTATGGAATGATTCAGTATGGGACGCATATACAGTGATATTGGGTACCTGCAGACACTTGTTCCCAGCCAGTTTGCCTTTGTGATGGGCTGATCCTGCCTTTTAAACCTGGTTGACCTTTCAAAACAGTCACTACAGCCATTGATGAGGGTAACGCAATCCATACAGCCTACCTGGACTTGCCTAAGGTCTTCAACACAGTACTCCACTCAGGCATCATAGACAAGCTCATTAGCTTACATATTACTGCATATGTCACATGATGGGTTGCACACTGGTTGACATACAGAGCCCATAATATCGATATTGTAGGAGCCATGTCAGACTCAATGCCAGTCACATATGGTATCCCACAGCCCTCTGTCCTAGGACCCCTCTTGTTTGGCATTTATTTCTCAGATGTAAAAGCAAACATGTGCGGGTTGTGGATGACAAAGTTCCCAGGTGACTGCAAACTAAGCGCCATAGTCATTACACCAGCTGACACACACATCCTACAGACAGGCCTCACTAAAGCAGTAAACCGGTGCCAGGATCATGGCTTAACACTAAATGACATGTAATGTATAGTCATCCCTTTTGGGTGGAACTACGTGCACACAACATATCACATGGACATACCCATAGATACAGACCTATGACACATATGGAGGGTTCACAGTATGCAGACTATTAACTTGTTACTTTACATTACCTGTGTTTGTCACAGCTGGTTGCGTTACCACTACTACAGCTTCCTGCTGCTGCTGGCACAGCTTGGCACTGACACTGCTGACAGCTTCAACTTAGTTTGTGTACCGTGTGTTGTTGTTTGTGTTCTTAATTTTTATTTTCTTTCTTTCTCTCTCTCTCTCTCTCTCTCTCTCTCTCTCTCTCTCTCTCTCTCTCTCTCTCTGTCTGCCTCCAGACAGTGCAATGAAAGTATTGCATGTGTGGAGTGTGAGTACAGGATGCTTTTGTAGGTAGCTGCATAGGTCCATGTGATGGCCTCTGCACCAATTGTAAGCCAGCATTTGTTAATTATATATATATAAATATACAAACATTTATATATGTACATTAACTGACATTATTACCTACTAGCTACCAACTAGCATGGCTGTTTCTGTTCACACACTACTATTATGGAAATCCACAAGTTTTGACAGTAAGTATAAATGACATGCTTTGTGTACTACACATCCTATATTCCCTTTACATTCATTCCTACTATTACATGATATATTTATTTTAGCACAATGTTCTTCTATAACAGTCATGGCTTAGTGGTAGGTCATGCAGACTAGTGTTTCCAAGGTCCTGGGTTCGGGACTGACAGTGGGATTTTATTTTGCTTTTGAACTGACTACAGGACCTGTCAATCAGAGTGACTAAGGCACTTTTAAGCAGTTGTAACTGGGTTAGCGCTGGTTTGCGCGGAGCTCCTGCATGCGCACTGGCGTTCAGCTCCACGCACACCCGCTTACAACCGCTTAACAGTGCTTACTCTGGCGCACACCCGCGCTATTTTCTTTGAAAGAAATGAAAATGGGGAGACAGAAAAGTGGTGAAAAAGGGGTCACAAAGAGGGTAAGACAGTAGGGAAACAAGCTTATGTTTTGCAGGAGGGATGTAGGTAAGGCCCATAGCTGCCCATTTCTTCATCAGCAACAGCTGTGCATATGTATGTAATTTGGTGTGACATTTGAAACCTTCCACCCCTGAGAGAGGTGTCAGGACAACAATAATACTTGTTGTTCAGCCAATTGTAATTGATAGTTTCCATGTCCAGCAGACATGTGTGCGGAATGGGCAGCTATGTATGGGGCATCATTTTTTTGTGGGTACAGAGTGCCCTTTTTTTTTTTCAGGTGAGAGTGGTATGTCAGGTGAAGGAAGTCGGTATAGCTGGGGAGGTAGGTTGGGTAGGTCAACAGACAAGACAAACAAGACGCATACAGGGTCGGTGTATGACACGTGTGGGGGGGTTACACAATTGACGGGGATGGATGTTTGGATATCCAGAGCCCATGAGCCCACAGATGTCAACAGTGGAACTGATATCCCCACCCATGGGCAGTTGCCACTGTTCCTTCACTGCCCAGGATGGGGCTGTGTGGGGACTGTGTAGGCCGGGCAACAGGCATGCCCATAAGTTGTGCCACCTGTGCCTCAAGCTGGCGTAGGGGCCCAAGAACAGAGTCCCGGATCTCCCTACGCACCACAGTCCGGACGCTACGGAGGGTGAGTGGCGGTTCTCCTCTGGCCACACTTGCAGAGGGGGGATGGGCCCCATCCCCTGCAGTGCTTCCACCTGCAGATGGCACAGGGCCACCGGAGGAGGGTCCAGACTGGGCACTAGTGCCAGGTGCACTCACCAGCTGAGGTGGGAGAGGTGGGTCCGCTGGAACCCGCCTTCCCTGTCGTCCAATGTTTTCCATTATGTCATGACAGTTTGGATTAGTAACATACAATACCATTCGCAATTAGTTGTAACAGCATGCATTAGTATTCCCATTAACCAAACACACAGATATTCACACCATTGAACAGCGAGCATAACACATGCATAATTTGAACAGCAATACACAGTCCAACAACATGCAGGGTTGATTGATGGCAACAGGCCATCAGGTTTGGATGTATGAACAGGGCAGATGCATCAACATACATGCAAATATTTATGACCCAACAGGACAAATGCCCAGGGGTGTTAATTGTGATTGCACACACCAATTTCACGTGGAATGGATTATATGTGGTTATAGGGTGGGGTGAAAAAAATATTATTAACACCTTCGAATACCAATACATATGCTGTACATTTCTAATAGCTGCAGATATATACACACTACTGTTCTAACTACAGTTTCCTATATGATTAACTACTTCAATTTGGTGATCGGACTGTTACTGCTACATCAATATACATTTTATTGTTAGTCATACACGTTCATATCTGGCTTTGTTCAGCTACATCATCCTGCTACATTTGTTTATATAGCTATAGACAACTGTGGATGTTTGGTATTTCAGACAATCATACTATCTGCATATTGCAGACTGAGAGCAACATATCCAGATTTTGGGATACACATTCCAGCTGCAGCAACACTTTGAACACATTTCGCAGTTTGGTTCTACTTGTCACATTCATTCCATTCTGTACTGACTGCAGTATACTTTATTCAGGGGGTATTACTACTTTATTGGTGGATTCATAACTCTTTCTCACACTCTCTCACTTGTTTTCATTTTACTATTCAGGATGGTACTTACTTCTAGGCTTTGTTGACATGTTTTACTTATAGTTATTACAATCCTTTCCAGCAGTCTCACTTCTGTCATGTTTCAGTATTTCAACAGGGATATATTTCTCACATGTGATTTGCTCATCTTCTGCAGCTGTACTTTTCAGCCTGCTGCAGGTTGTATACTATTATATTACAGGTGGGGCATCTTTATTTCAGACTTTATTTCAGACATTTTCATTTTTCTGTTTGGATTACAGACTGCAACACACTTTTGTAATCAAGCAATACTTGCAAACACTCTTACACTGTTACTTGCACATTTTATTACTTAGTGACTACACTGCACTCTTTTGCTAACTGTCATACTTTTATATTTCTTTACAGTTACTGGAAGTGGATTACTGACCTGCCTGGTGGCGCAACCGCACCAGCCTATCGCCATAGGCTCTGCGGTTCGCAGAACGTACACCTGCAGCTGTAATATAAATGAAGTAATATTGGAATACACATCTCCATAATATCAGCTAGTTTAATTTCTTACATGCATAATTAAATGTAACTTACTCAGTAGTGGGGCGATGGGCATTTGCCGGGCCTCCTGGATCCAAAGGTTCAATTGGTCCTGCTTACATCTCTTCAGGTCCGCATGGTGGTGACGGACCTGCTCACCAGTCCTTGGAATCCCTGTGGCACTGGCGAGATCATGAGCCAACCGGTCCCATGACTCAGCCCTATATGCTCCCCACAGGACCTGGCCCTGCATGAGTTGGGCCTCATGATTGCGGACTAGGAGCCAGACCATGTATCTGGACTCCTCAACGCCCCCACCTCTGTGCTCAAAAGCAACTACCCTCACCTACTCCTGACATTCTGGCTGCAAGTTAGTTCTACAATCGTTTATGCTGTGTATTCCCACCTATGGGGCTTATATATGCCGTTTTTCCCACACTTATCTGTGATTGGCCATTTTGGAATTGTATCAACTTCACAAGACCTGCTTTGTCATGCTCCACTTTCTATTCATTCCTATATATTTGCTATTACTGCATTTCTAAGTACAGTTGTCATGGCTTAGTAATTCAGTACCTTGACTGGTGCACGGTATCCTGGGTTCGAACCTGGCCACTGCTTTTTATATTTTATGACTGTCTAGACAGGCTAGGGGTGTGTCTGTGTAAAGGCAGTTTTGATACAGCTTGCTCAACGTTGCCCGTCGGTAAGCTTGTTGGCGCCGTGCACAGCTCCGCGCAAATGAGTTATGCTACTTTACACTTCATTTGGCTGTCAGCACGCATATTACGCTCAGCTCAGCTATGGGCACACAGTTTCAGTGTGTTAAACCACTGCTCACCTACGGGCACTCATTTTACACCTGTTAAACCACTGCTGACCTACGGGCAGATGCACTCACCTTGTTAAACTGTAGCTCAGCTATAGCACATTTGGCATTTTTTATTGTTTTGTTATCTCACATTTCTTCAAAATAAATGGCCTATTTCATTACATTTTACATAGAATATAATTTTATATGTGTACATATTTCTCAGGGACTTGTTTCGTGCTTATTTTACTAAAAATAAAAATTGATTTTGTGGGGGCTCAAACCATGACTGCCTGCTCTTCAGCTGACATGTCTACCGCTACGCTATCATTTCTTGGCTTACTTTGCATATTTAGTTCCTATATGCTTTTCCACTGACTGCTAACTGTGGCTAAGCTACGGGCATGCCCGCGCAAACAAGCGCACTCACAGGCAAACATCTTTACAATTTAAAAAAAAATGATAACATGTTCATTTATATATTTTATGTTCATAGTCTGTGGGGGCATGTGTTGTGTTGTGTTTATTCACATTTACATGGACTCTGTCGTGGGTGTTTACTTTAAGCACTTTTACTCTTCTGGAGGTGTGTCCGCTTGCAGGGCTCGGCCTACGGACACACCCCCTACTGTCTTCCACGGACCGTGTTAGCCTTAGGTGTGATTCAACATGAACTCATGCATATGCATGGCATGCTGACATCACACCGTTTAACTGCAGCCTCCGTGTAAGCCTTGTATCTCTTACACGGAGGCTTCGTGAATCCTGCCCTTTGTGTTTTGCAATTAATAAAAATGCATTGCTTTCTCAAGTATTACCAAAACAAACTGCCACAGAATTTATTTATAAACATCTAGATCTTAGAAACCAGGTTAATATTCTCTATCTCTTTTCTGCCACCAAATATCTCATTTGGAAGGCTTTAATATAAGATAAATTATTAAATGGAAAAGTGATAACCTTATTGGTTGGTTGGTACAACTTTTTTATCTGATTAATATCTTAAAACAACAGATACCATACCGGCAGAATATAATCTAACAAGCGAAAAGAAATGGAAAGATATACAAGGGGTCAAACCTTTTATGAAAAGGAAACTGGAACAAATAACACCATCAGAGTTAATAATAATTCCCAGTCTGCCAGATTATCTTTGTAAAATTGTTTAGAATAATAGAGCAGTAATTACATTATATTAGACGTATATGGAATATTATTAGAATATTGACTGGGGAGAAAAGAGAAATTTTGTAATTTTATTTCCTATGGCAATCTCTACACAATCTCAGAGTCTGACAAATGGTTATCTCCTTCATTCATAAGCTGGCATGACTAGTTCCTCTTTCTGGAAGGTTTATACCTGAAAGGTATTACACACAGCATTCTGTTCACCTGGCAAATTAAACAAAACAGGCAAAAAAGCAGATTTTTGTGGCTGGAGATGTATGTTGTCAGACAAAGCTACTGGTCAAATAAACAACTGGACAAGCTCTTTGGTCTGAGAAATGTTTGTTATCTAGAAACATGGTACTGCACAATAACGACATACCTGTTTACATTAAAAAAGTCAACACTCTCTATTTTGGACTATCTAAGCCGTAGCAAGGAAGTCATTATAAGACAATTGTGTCAAAGCTCACCTCCCACCTTTCCAGAAATTCTTCTATCTTTAAAATATGCACATGTTAAAGAAAATTAACTAATAAAGCTAAGATCCACTACTAACCTACTAACCTTAAATACTAGTCTAAAGTCACAGAATTATTAGGGAAACTTTCAAAAGAATAAGCTATTATACATGGTCCGGACACATTGTGCAAATATTATATAGAGCTATTGTTTAGTTTTAACCATAAAATGAAAAATTTATGGTTGAATATTTATATAAATGTCATTCTATGGTTAAACATCTATATTGAATAATTTTTCAGAATAATGATGTTGTAAGATTATGTTTTAAAGACTCAACCAATAAAGATAAAAAAAAAAAAAATTAAGAGTACTACCAATGTAAGTTAGTAAAAAACAGCAACTGAGGTCTTGTTATGTCCTGTAACGAGGCCACAAAATATAGTGTGTCCTAAACGTAAAATAAAATAACTGTACTATGACTATCCCATCAGAACACTTTGGAACATAATAAATTAACAATTATACTACCCAGTCAGGGATGAGTAAAAGCATTAGTACTGCACAACAGGTCAAGACATAATGAAGTGTGTGTTATTGTACATATGTGGGTGGGTGGGTTTGTGTCCTGATAAATATTTATATATACATCGATCTGATTCATTTTGCCGAAAGCACAATTCGCTGAATTTTATTTCATCAAGACCAAATCACTGAAAAAACATTTCGGTGAAAACTCATTTTGCTGAAAGCACATTTCACTGAAAATAGTAGTGCCAGTGTATATGCCCTTTTCCCCACTGTAGTGCGATCCTGGAGTTAGAATATATACTGCATAATATAAAACAAACTAGCAATGTGGTAGGCTGAACTCCCCACTATATATTCTAACTCCAGGATCGCATTACAGTGGTGAAAAGGGCATATACACTGCCACTACTATTTTCAGTGAAATGTGCTTTCAGCAAAATGAGTTTTCAGCGAAATGTGCTTTTGGCGATTTGGCCTTGGTGACATGAAATTTGAAGAAATGTGCTTTCAGCGGAATTAAATGAACCAGACCCATATATATATATATATATATATATATATATATATATATATATATATATATATATATATATATATATATATATATATATCAACACACACACACACACACATGCACACACGTGCGCGCGTGCACACACACACACACACACACACACACACACACACACACACACACACACACACATTTATATATATATATATATATATATATATATATATATATATACACCTCACAGTAACACGCTGTCTGGTTCAGTTCTCAGCTAGAGCATCTTCAGAGTGGAGACATGCGTGAATGGGCGTACCTTCATTGAAGGTTGTGCATCAGGGCTGGTAACTTGGCATGTAAAAAATCAACTACCAATCATTAGAGGACTGGAGTGCCACTGTGGCGACCCCTAACCGGGAAAAGACAAAAGACACAACAACAACATATATGTGTGTATATATATATATATATATATATATATATATATATATATATGTATATATATATATATATATATATATATATATATATATATATATATATGTATGTATATACATACATACACACACATACTGTATATTCCTTTGCATTACCAGTGAACATTTGCCAGCTAATTCAGAAATATTTCTTAAAGCTGTTGAGAACACGATATATAATGATTTTGAATTTACCAGTGTAACTAATGAAAGTAATTTAACCAGGAAAGAAGGGAATGCAATGAAAAAACTTAAGGCCAATGAAGATATTATTATACGGCCAACAGACAAAGGGGGACCCATCATAGTGATGGATTCTGAATATTATTTTAATGCTATGCTTGAAATGCTAAACAGTGATGCCTATGAAGTAATATCCATGAATGTAGTATATGATATTCACAAAGAACTCTATAACACTATATATGAATGTAAAATAATGGGGTTAGTAACTAATGAATTGTTTTAATTTTTCTCAGTTGAATACCCCATAATACCAAGGCTACACGGATTACCGAAAATCCACAAAAATCCCACACAACCAGTATTCAGGCCGATTGTAGCAGGTGTAGGCTGGATAACTGAGCCAATCTCAATATATTTGGACTATGAATTAAAAAATGTTTTATCCAAATATACCTATGTATTAAGGGACACAGAACAATTCTTAAAAGATTTGTATGAATTTACTGTAGAGTTTGGCAGTCTGGAGGGAGTAATATTAACATCCATGGATGTCGAATCCCTCTTTATGAGTATCCCCAATGAACAGGGTATAAATATGGTGAAAAAGCTACTGATAGAGGAGAACTTGATGGACTTAAAAAAGGCAGACTTTATATGTCTGTTGTTAGAACAGGTGTTAGAACACAATGTGTTTCTCTTTCAAGATAAATGCTTCAGACAAACAAAGGGAGCAGTGATGGCACAAGTTGTGTGAATACATACGCCGATCTTGTGATGGTAGCATGGCAAAAAGCTGTTATGATGGAACACCCTAAAATAATTTTTTATAGATGCTTTGTAGACGACCTTTTTTTAGTTTGGAAAGGCAAGGAAGAAACACTTTTATCGTTCTTTGAATTTGTTAATTCCACCAACATATTTTTAAAGTTCACTATTGTATATTCAGATATTTCCATCAACTATTTGGATGTTACAGTCTACCAAGAGGATAACTTGTATAAAACCAAAGTTTACAGGAAACCATGCTATAGACCAGCGTTCCTGCATAGCGAGAGTATGCATAACCCAATAATCTTTGGAAACATAGTAAAAGGGCAGTCAATGAGAACATCAAGGTTATGTTGTGAAGATTCCTTGCTAAATGAAGAATTAAATAAGCTTAAGCAAGGATTTATGGCTAGGGGATATGCAGAAGATGAAATAAATAAAATGTATACACAAGTGAATAGGATGAGGAGAGCCAAAGCTAAACCATACTATTCTTTAAGGGACACAGAGCCACTAACACGGAATGAATCAATTCGTAAAGAGTCAGTAATACTTCCCTATTGTAATAACACCATAAAGATA